>NC_031781.1:15175044-15391567 GCF_001522545.3 Parus major
TATCTATATCTATATCTATATCTATATCTATATCTATATCTATATATCTATATCTATATCTATATCTATATCTATATCTATATCTATATCTATATCTATATCTATATCTATATCTATATCTATATCTATATCTATTTAGTGGAGACCTTTACTGATAGAAGATTTATATCAAAAATATGCTAAATATTATTTAAGATTTTTCTTTGCTGAAATTCTGTTTTCTTCTGCTGAATTCTTTAGGAATTTTCAATATCTTCCTTCCTAATTCCTCAGGTTTCCTCCAGTTTATTCAAAATGGTGAGGAAGTTTCAGGATACCTAGTATTCAGGGATTTCTAACCGGCATGAACAGATTAATTCCATATAGCAGAGATCAAATTGTATAGAATTGTTAATGTAGCCCAGTCATGCCCCGTTGCATCTGTGCTGTCAGAGTGAACAGGTCTGTCTTAATAACCTGAGAGAGCCTGAGAGAGTGAAAATCAGCTCCATAAAATTCCACCCAAATGAGAAAATCAGTCCTGAATGAACAGTGAGTACAGACCATCAGAAATCATTTTTCTTGATGAGCAGATGGAGAAATGTGTTTTTGAAGGTAGGTTGTTAAGTGTTTGAAAGGTAACTATCAGAGGTCATTTCAGCCTCAGCTGATTATCTCTTAGGCTTTAGCTAATACTAAATGGCAAGATGGCAAGTCTTATATGTACAGCTGTGGTCTGCAGAGTGAGAGGTGTTTATTGAAAGTTGAAGAAAAGAGACAAAGTCCAAAACCACAAAAAGGACCTTTTAGGACATCATGCTTATCTGGGAACTGAAAGCCAGGGATTGGTTCATGTTATGTGGCATTTTGCTCCCTTGTCTATGTGGAACCAAACCAGAGGTCCTGCTTGTCATGCAATTTCTGCTTGTTTTGTGAAGAATGCTGGGTTTGTATATCTAAAGAACTCCATCATTCTCCATGAAGACAGGATGGTCTGTAACTTAAAGAAAAAAAAACAAAGGAGGCAGCAGGAATTGTCCTCCTAGTCAAAAGGCATCAGCAGCATGTCCTTATTTTCGTGATACACTTCATAGCCACGAAACAAAGATGAAGCAGAAACTCACAGACTGATTTGATATTCAATTATTTTGTCTCATTTCTTTCCTTATCTTCCAAAGTGTACAGTAGTCACATATGACAACTGTCCTTTACAGACAAGGTTGCCATCCTGACTTCATCCTGCTCATCTATCATTTCATTGTCACGGTGTTTCGAAGCACTGTGGCTGCAGTGCTGCTGAGACCTCTGCTACTGCAATGACACCTGAACAACCATCCAGTTCTTAAGGCAGTTCCTCTCATTTGTTGAAGTAAGCTGAAATTTTCATCAGGGAACTATTGCTTCTCATTTATAAAGAAAAACATTGGCTATTATGGAAATAATACTGAAAGCCTCATTAATTACAGAACACAATAAAGAATAAAGTGAGTGTAAAGAAGCCAAGCAGATGGTACATTATAATCAGACTTTTAAAACAGTAACCTTCACAGTAGGGAATGCTGTAGGTAAGAGTGCAACTTAACTTTCATTAGAACATTTTAATTCTATGTTTAGGACATAAGTCTATTTCCAAATATGATTTTTGCTGAAAGTTGAATTGTTCTGGAAAGCCTGAGAAAAACAAAAAGCAATACAATTTCTTTCTAATTACAGAGATTAGAGAGTGTGAAGTGGGAGAGAAGGGGATATGCTGTAAAGTTTTTACTGGTTTCTGTCATTCCTTCTGCAGTTTTGAAACATACTGTAAAGAAAAAATCTTAAAAAAGTTTTTAGGAAGAGACAAAAATAGGGGCAGCTGTAGCTCTCTATTTTGAGAGTGTGGAGCTGGGGAAGAGGAGGCTTAGAGCATTGCATAAAGCTAGGAGCCTTTGAGGTACCATTTTGCCCAAAGGGAGGGAAGAGGAGGGTGAGAAAATACTGCTATAGGTTAGTGGCAGTTTTAAGAGACAAACCCAGCAAAGATTCCTCCTCCCATATCTGTCATTCCTGTGTGCCCAGGAAATGAAAATGTAACCTGTTAGTTGCCCTTGCAAGTATTCAGAAAATAGCTGTAATAGAAACCTGTAAAATATTTTGTTAGAGAAATGATACCCAGACAATTGTACAAACCATAAAAAAGGCAAAAGTAAACCTGTGAGGTCTAAGGCTTCAATTCCCATACAATAATTCATTAGGAAGATTCATTTTAATAAATGAAAGGAATGCTAAGAAAAAGCTTCTCTCTGCTTCAGCACAGCAGTAAAGAGCATTGTTCATCTCTGCTGGGTAACTGAAGTGTCCAGCCCCAGGAAGAACAGCTGCTCAGAGAGCACTTTGTGTCCACACCTGCAGCCTCTGTGAGCTGTCCAAACTCAGCCTGCATGCAAATCCCATCTGCCTTTGCTGATGCTGTAGTGGGAGCAATCTCAAACCTTTTTTTTCCCCCCCAGTATCCTTTGGCTTCAGCAGGATAACAGAGAGGAGAACAGAAGGACTAACTCTGTGCTGAGAGCTGAGGAGGATCTATGAGAGATGGAAATCTTGGCCATTGGAAGGGTTTGGTGAGGTAGCCTGAAAGCTCCAGAGCCACATTTGAGAGCTTTTGCTCTAAGGTTTATTGCAAACTTGGGCTTTTTGCTTGGAGACAGTGACTTTAAAGGAGTTGCTGTTCAATCTCCTAATATTCAGCCAATTAAGTTTTATTAGATTCTTGAAATAATGTGTATAATGTGTAGCTGTTCACAGTAAATTCTCCTGGTCCCTTCAGCTATGAGCTTTCCTCATGGCCTTAGTGGCACACGTGTTATACTTTATTGTCAATGAAAATCTAAGATTCATGGCAATATACTGGTATTCCATTACTTCTTTTCCTTCTTGATGTCTTTAGTAATCAAGTCCAGTATATTTTTAGTCAGGACATTGTCAGGATGTTGCAAGAAATCAACCATCAAATAGTGTCTCTTTAAAAAAAAAACAAAAATAGAAAAAAACATATTAAGAAAAGACATCTGTATTCAAAGAACTCTTACTTCAGTTTTTAACTGTACAGTCAGGTGGAACTGGAGAAATTACTTCTGTTCAATTTTCTGGGTTGGCATGTTTTCAGAGTGGGCAGTAAGAAGCTTGGATTCCTTATGCTTTCTCCTAGTTCAGTTCTATATAAATATCAGTGTATGGTAGCATGTAAAGAATACATTCAGAGCATTGTTGGGTATGTGGTGGTTCTTCCTAGGTCTGGAGTGATTCATTGGCCAACCCAGCCATACATTATAGCTTGTTTTACAGGTCAGAATGTGAAAGGCATCTCCTGTGGTGCTGCACAATTCTCCTTTGGGTACCTTATCACTGACCTTGGCCTGCCCTCGTGCCAGTCGTGGGCAGTTCATGGGGTTTTTTGTTACATCAGTGGTTGAGTTTATCTGCTCCTTGAATGTGGCAATACAAAGAGACAAATCCTACCTCTTGAAGAAAATCTGCTTCTGTTAATGAAGAATTCAGTCATCCATCTGAAAGGATATTTAGCTCATGTATTCACAAAATACTTGTTTGCAACTGTGGCAGCTCTGAAGCTGAGGAAAGGAGCACTTTGCTGCCACCTCTCAGTGAACTGAGAAGAGAGGGAGCTTTAGGTACAAACTTTTGGGCCTATTTATTTGCCTGCTTTCTTTCTGAAGTGCATTTCTATCAATTTCCTGAGGAATCAACTTGGAGAATCAGGGAAATGAAATAACATTATACTTGTTTTATGCTGGAGAAAATCAGAATGGTATTTAAATATTACTTGTTCTGCAGTTACCACAACTGAACCTCAGTCTTGCATGGGGTAGCAAATGGAACTGAATGAATATGAATATGTAAATATGTCTATTTCTAACTGATCTGGTGTGTTGAGTGTGCTAAAAAATGAAGTGCAGGCATCAGCATGACAGAAGAGGATGGTAACAATAATAGGGGATTGGCACTGACAAAGGCTGTAAATGGGGGAGACAGTAAACTACTTCCTCTATGAAATGAGGCAGCCCTTCCAAAGAGTTGTTGTGAATTTGTCTATTCCCTTTCTTTAAATGATGAAAGGGGTGCAGCTGATGGAGAAACAACAAAATCATTTGTTCATCAAGTGTTCAAACTGAGCTACAGGATGTAGTATGTAAGTCTGGTTCTTTTTGTTAGCACCAATATTTGGAGGAATAGTTCAACATTTGTGTGATTACAGGAAGTTTTCTTAACACAGTACTCATCAACAGTCTCATTAAAATCAGACTGACTCTGTGGCTATGCAAACACCCAGAGGAGGAGAAGTGTTGGAGTTTCTGTGGCACCTCTGGGGATTGCACCACTGCTATTGATTTTACATGAAGGCTCTTGGATGGTACAGTGATGGACGGCAGAGTAAAACCCTGGGAGAGATGGATAGACATGATTAAGTGTTTATTGGCCAGCAGTCAGTGCCTTTTCCTATCCTCCTAGGTCCCAATCCACACATGATATGCTGTTACCACTTTTAGCTCCAGGGTTGGTCGTTAAACTCAAGCAGAAGGAGCTGATATATTTAGGACCAGAGGTCTCCAGTTCATTGCTTGTTTATCTACATGCTGTAGTCTGACATCATTACAGTATTGAAGCCTAAATAAACAGCAGAATTCTGAATATTTAATTTGCAAAACCATTTTATTCAAGTATCTTAAATCTCTAAAGTTTTCAGCTCTTTTGTTTGTTCCTTGGGGAATTTACAATTTCCCTTGAGATTGTGGTTTGTTGTTATTCTTTCCAAAGGAAATATAGATATCATATTTTAACCTGAAAGAGTTTTATCCTCCCTTCATGTTCTGTTTAATGTTTTTTTAGTTGAATAGTGTGAACTTTTCTAGACACATTTCTGGGATTTATGCATTAATATCAAGCTTCAGGTGGAGAGGCTTTTTATCAGATAAGCAAACCTGGGAGAAAGTTCTGAATGTTAACGCTGAGGATGGAGATGGTATGGCACTTTTTCTTTGAGGAAATCTGATTGCATTTCAATGACACAGAAGATAGAATACTTTTATTTTATTCACTCATTCTATTACTCCCACAATAAGCTATATAAGCTCAGTAAAAAGTTTCTGAGATGTGGAAAAATTTGATAGCAAGATGTACTAAGGAGAAATGGACATATTTTTTAGTTTGCTCCTGCCTGCTATTAAGATGGCCAAGGTTCTTAAGAGTGCTTTCAGATCCAGCAGATCAAAATTCTTCTAGGTTCTGATTTTAGTTGAGTTGATGGTAGTTATCAATGCCTTGCAATATAGCAAGATGTCTCTCTGGAATGAAGCATGTGGGTCTCATTCAGAGAATATTCAGCTTCCTTTTCAGCCCCTGACATCAGCTGATAAGGCATTGCTGGAGTTCTTGTCTCATTGTGTCAGATTTTATGATGCAGCATCAAGATTTTAATTTCACAGAGGTGTTTTTATTCCTTGGTGGAGAGTTTCATGTTAGAAGCAACAGGCCAGATCTATCCTAGCTAGAGTAAATAGCCATAGATGATAGTTGTGTAATCCACCAAAATATAAAGAAAAGTGTACCCCTTCCACCTTTGTTGTATCTTTTTAGTTAAACATAGCTTACAACTAATATAGAGCATATATCTGATTTGATAAGTAGATAACTCTTGGTGAACACTAAGTTAATGCAGTGTTTAATTGGTATTTTCTATTCAGGAGAGGGCTGTGGACTGTCATCATGTCATTCCTCATAGTTGTTGTTCAAGACCAGTTTTCTGGCACTTCTGGAATCAATGAATTTGGGAGGAAAGCCACATCTTAGAGATGTTACCCCAGTGCTGCTCTTCAAGTGAAGTCATATGAGGTTGTCTCAGACCAAGTCTTTCAGGAGCTCCTAATATTTTTCTTTGTAAAACCCGCTTCCCACAGTTCTGTGCCCAAATGCATTTTGGGCACTGAAACAATACAGAAGTGGTCAATTACCAATGCCCCAGAAATGTTAGGTAAGCCAGTGACTGAATATTCATAGCAAACTTCTTTTCCTTCTTTAGCACTATGTATTTTTTTGCAATAAAAAATGTGTTATTTCTTTATTTGCTGACATTCCCTAGTGACATGTCAGTGGAACAAAAGCCTTTAAAAATCTTGGTGTGCTTTTCTGTCACCTGGAAATACAGAACTACAAAGTCTTTTCCCAGACAGCCTGGCTTGTTGTCTATTGTCACTTGCTTCCATTTATCTAACAAATGCTGCCAGTTCCTTAGGTTTATCACAGACTCTGCTTCACTTTCCTTTCACCTTATGATGTGACTTACAGCTCCATCACAGAACTGGGTAATAGATGGCTCAGCTTCATTTCTCACTCCCTTGTCCACACAGTGTAGGGAGAATGTTTCTGCTCCATTTTGCTTGCAAGAGACTCTGGAAAAAAGATGTTTTTATCATAAAGAAGTACTTCTGTCAGCCTTCCTGTTGTGACTGAACTGGTGGCTCTTCTCAGGTGTACCCCAGCCTTTGTGCTTGCAACTGCTTTCACCTGATCTGATCAGATGAACTTATTTCTTTAGTGATATATAGATGTGAACGTTAGATTTTATTTTATTTATTTTATTTTTCTGCAGCTCTGTCATGATTTCTTTTTCACATTCATTCTTCCACATTGTGAACTTGATGATGCCTGGAAAATTCATTTTTTCAAGCCTGCTATGAAATTTCATTGGAAATATTGCATTGTGCATGTAATTACACCTTCTCCTCAACATCACTCAGTAATTTGTACTCCACTAGGATGTATTTCTCTGGGAAATCATGGTTGCTTGACCAGCTCAGTTTTGCTATGTGTTATAGAAGATTTTGCTGCCATAAAACTCCAAAGTAAAACATAAATAAAAAGCTGATTAATCCAAAGATAGTTGGAAACTTCATACAAATTCAAGTATTACGTCAACAGTATATAGCATTATGTAAAATGTACCCAAGCTATATTGGTATCTTCCACCCCTACAGTAGAAACAAAGGCAAATATTGTATTAAACCCTAAAAGTTCTTCAGCCATTTCACCTTTTTTTAGTGTGTGCATTGGAAGCACCCTGTGTCCTGCAGCAAGGCAGCTTGCTTATGACAAACTGGTTTATAATTTTTCTCTAAAAGCCATTCATGTTTTACAGTTAATTTTTTACTGAAACCATGGTATTTTCACTACATCAAACTAGCTGATGAAGTATTTAAGAGCACACAGAAGAAACTGAGTGACATTCTGCTAAATGTGCCAGTAACTTTATCTTTTCATGCATACTTCCAAAGAAAAGATTTAAAAGAAGCTGGAGAGCTTCTACAGAATGTGATGTATTTTGGATAATTGTACTATTCTTATCTCAGCAGTTGGAGAGGATTGAATTTGATTTGTTGGGAGGTGTTTGACACTGACTCTTGATGTGATTCTTAGTGGTGGTGTTAATTAGACCATTAGTTGTCTAATGGTTTCTGGCCTCAGGAGCTGTGCCTGCTCCTTCTGGCACAGGAAGAGCCCAAGCTCACATCTCCTGAAGATCCAGAGGAAGGAACACTATGAGTGGAATGTGAAGGAATGTTCCTTGGCTATGGAAGAAAATACAGACTAATGTTCACAACTCTTCCAGAAATGGTGGGTATATTAGTTTACTTTATATACTTTCTGCAGAGACTCAGAGAATTTCAAAGGAGGAAAAGACAGTTGCAAATACTACACTGAACTAGAGAACAGTGATAAGAAACTGATAGAAGAATGTGACCTCCAGCTGCAATTTGAGATTGCTTGCAGAAATCCTTGTGAATTCCAATATTTTCCTCGAGCTAAAAGAGGTACATGTATTAGGACACATAATTTCTGAAGGCAAAGGAAGAAAACCTTTGCCACCTTCCTGCTACCTGTGTTTAGCTCTCTCTTTTATTATTCCTCCACCATTTCCTTTTCTTCAGTGATGCATCACCTCTCCAGGTAATAAATCATAGAATCTTTGTGGATAATGTCTTCATTTTGCATGGGAAACACATGCCATAAATCTAGGTGAAGCTTAATAATTGGTATATGACATCTTTCTTCCTGTGAATGGCAGAGATAGAGGATCCCATTTCCACTCTACTTTCCCAGAGAGACAAAAACCTGTTGATCAACTATTTGAGTACTGCAATGATTGAGATAAATGCTCAAAAAAGAAAAGAAAACAGGTAGAGGAAAGAGACACTAATACTGGCCTGGCCACTTCCCAGAATTCTACTGGAAAACTCCACAGTGGTCAATGCCTCTGGAAAAGGATGCCATTGGAAACACTCGTAAACACTTGTACCTTGTCACTACCCATGTGCCAGCACTGACCCAGTTCTCTCAGAACTGTCCTCATCTGGCACTAGGAATTGTCCTGGAGACCTCCTGCTCTTCTCTTTCCTGGGGCATTGTTGGACATGATGGGGAAAATTGGCCAGGTGTGAAAGGACTGTAACAATTCAGAGTGCTCTAAAATGGAGTGGTCTAATTCTAGAAGTGACTGGACTAGTACAAGCATTTTCCTAAAGACATGGCATCTCCACGCTCCTTGCACCCTGACTTCTTGGGATATTTTGGCAGCCAGATGCTCATTGTGGTGTGAAGTGCCAGATCACAGAGCCATAAGCTCCCAAAGCAGAACTGACAGCTCTGAAACAAAGGCAATGGAAATTTTCTCGAAGCAGGAGTGGTAGTATGAGGCCCATCAAATGTAAGGCAATTACAGTGCCAGCTAATGAAATCAGATGCCAGCTTTGCTGATATAACTAGTTTCACAACCTCTAGCCTTCCCAGCATAACACAGAATAATTCATAATGAGACTGCACAGAACTCTTTCAATTAGATTGCAGCAGTGGAGCGAGTTATTTTAGCTAGGCAGAGGCATGCAAAGCCTGTAGGCTCAAACACATGATAATTGAATAAATAGACTCAGGCTTCTGCTATCACACAAAGAAAATAAGATGTAAGAGTCTTCCTCTAGAAGACACCCATTCAGCTGAAATCATCTGCCTGCACTCCATTCAAAAATCACACTTCTGGATGAGGGGACAGGTTGCCATTTCTCAGGAAAGCTCTCAGTGGTGAGGATGCCTTTAAGTGAAGATTGGGAATGCAGCTGGAACTTTCAGATGACACAAATGTCAAGAATGCCTGCAACACTTTGAAAACAACAAAAAAAAGGAATGCTAATCAGTAAGCAGGGATTCTGAAGGCAAGCTCTTTCACAGATACTATCTTTATTAAAGGTGATACTTCAGCAGTTCAGGCAAGTATCTGTGTTACTCACATGAACCCAGTAAAGGACAGGCATTTGTGTTTCTGTGTAGGTTTTATTTTTGTATCTCCAGGCCATCACCTGCAGCTTTCCTGCTGAGGGATTGGAAACAGCAGCCAAACATGGCAGCACCACAGTGCTTCTGGCCCACTGCCATAGTGCATGGGAGGTTCTTCCTCTCCTCATGCTCTGAGGTTGCTGCTCTTTCCTGATAGTAACTGCTTCTTGGATTAAATCACCTTATCTTTCCCCTTGTGATAGGAAGTCTTTCCCATGGTTCCCCAGACAGATTGCTTCAGACAAGCATCTTTGATCCAGGGCTTTTATTTTGGGCTTCAAAATGTTTTCAAGCAGCAACTCATAGATGAACATACTGGCATAGCTGATTCCTGCCCTGCTAATGGGTTTGAGGAGAACAAGAAGAGAACAAATTCAGGACCCCATGGAAGAAGTCCATAAATGTTCTTTCTTTCCTGATTGCAGTGTTATACTGGAGAGAAGCAGGAGTAATGTTGATTATAATAGTTTTACACTGTTTTGCAGAAATTATCTATATCGTTCTCTCCAGTGGACAAGGCAGCATTGCACAGAGAAAGAAAAGTGTGGCCAATTTGCAAGAAAACTCATGGGACTTTTGGTTTTGGCTTCAAAAAGAGAGAACAAATTATTTTAGCTTCTAGGTTTGAATAAGAATTGCTTATAGGGAAAGAGATTTTACAGCCCATTAAGTTCAGTCAGTACAAAATGAACTTAACTGGCCAGATTGACACCTGGAGAATATACCTTGTGCTAGAGGGAATCTTCATCTGTGTAAAGCTGATGCAGCTAATTTTGTTATCTCTTGCTTTGTGTTTGACACCTGTGAAGGTTTTGCTGCTGGAGCTACATTTTCTGGGTGATTTGGAACAGGCTGAGATCTGTTCAAATGGAAATGAAGGAAAGGTCAAAGGAGAATCAATACTATTCTGCTACATCCCATACTCAGTGAGCAAAATAGGCAGACAGGAGCACAAGGCTCACACTCAGTATCCTACAGCTCTAGAAACATCCAGATCCTACACATTACTCCTCTGATGGTCATACCTGAACCATGAAGGTGGTGATAAATCCAGTCCATTTGATACTTCTGTTTTTCTTAATTATTGTGAAGGACAGACAAGGTCTAATGTCCTTTCCGTGGTGGAAATGGCACATGACAAACTGATGTTGTAAGTTACCAAATGGTGTTTGAGATCCAGGCACTGAGGAGAGGATGAGAAGGCAGATTTCTTGTGTAGAAAAGAAAATCCTAGCTCTGCTCAGCTCTTAAAATAAAAAATGCAAAAAAAAAAAAAATCCTGTCTGAAAGTGATCCAGAATATTATGTCCTTCACAGGAATGAAGAATTATGAAGTTCAGCTCAAGTGTTGACAGAATAGTTTATCACAAGGTAAGCCACTTTCTTTAGATAACTCTTGCTTTTTAAGTTCCTACGCATGCAATTATTTTCCTTTTGAGGACATTTAAAAGTAAGCTATCAAACAGCATATTTCCAAAATGACAAGATCCTGAATCTGCAATTGTATACAACAATGTTCAGCCAATAGATTGAATAAAATTTCCTTCTACCATAGATTTAAGAGGTAGACTATGAAACTGGCCATGCACATGGACAAAATCAAGAGCCCCCAGAATGAGTCCTATGGCAATCTAAACAGCCATGTTTTCCAGAAAATTTGTTCTTTTGCATGTCTAAAGCATCAATCACAGTGTTTGATGCCACCTCACAGAGAATTTCCATTTCCATTTCTTTGCTGTGGCGTGGGCTTATCTTTACAACAATAGTTGTGGCTATGTGTAAACTGTTGTGTAAAAATAAAGGGGATGTAAGTGACAGGCAGAGAAATCTGGCAGCACAACTTCTCCTGTCACTCAGGATTCAACAGGCATTGCATCAAGTCCTGCAGTCAGCTGACAGGATCTCTTGTGATTTGGTCTTTGAAATTTGTAATGCATCATCATCATGCCAAATTGACTGTTTTGTCCATAAATAAGGAATTGTGAAAGCTGGTTACTTTTTTCACATATTGTTTGGCACTCTTTTGTATGGTTTTTCTGTACAATCACAAAGGGAAGTCCTAGAATTCATAGCATTTTCTTTATGAACTTAAATAAGAAGTTTTCATCTATTTAAGATACTACAATGGGGACAAAGAAATCATCCAAAGTGCTTCAAGCAGCTACTGAGCACCAGCTTTCAAATGCAGAGGGAAATGGTGTGGTTTGTTCCACTAAAAGCAGGAGCCAGATTTATTAACTGACTGGACTCAGAATTGCATGCAGGAGGACCAAGGATGCATCACTCCAGAGTGCTTTGTTTGGGAAACAACTTCTGCTTGTGTAAAGTGTAAAGGCAGAACTCCCAGTGAGTCAGGTTCTCAAAAACAGAAAGGGACTATGGGATGCTCATCTCTGGAAGTGTCCAAGGCCAGGCTGGATGGGGCTCTGAGAACCTGGTCTAGTGGAAGGTGTCCCTGGCCATGGCAGGGGGGCTTGGAACAAAATGATCTCTAAGGTCCTTTCCAATCCAAATCATTCTGTGATTCCATGATTATCCATCGACTGTAACTCAGACATTTATATTCTCTTTTTTTTCATTTCCCTTTTTTTTTTGCCTTCCCCTTTGAAGAATTGATTTCAATAAGGGAAGCAGTACCAAGAGAAGATTGGATGTATTGAATTCACATTGAACTGATTAAAAAACATGGAACATATTAGAAAAATAAACATATTTCCTTTTTCATTATGCAATATTTCAACAACAAATTTATTTGTTTAATATAATGTCTAAGTAAATATGATAGCGAATATTATTAAACATGGTTGAAGAATAATTTTGGGAGCTGGAGAACATGTTTTTATGTGTGCAATACAGTTTACAATAAAATATGTATTTTTATGAAAGCAATCATATAATTTTTCACCTTCTGTAGCAAAGAATGAATAGTGTGAGGATAGTCTAAATTTTCATAAAAGAGCCTATTTTTGTTAAGATTTTTCCTGATTATTGTAATGTCCTAACTACTGAAGAAAATCTATGTGAGGATAATTTGGACAATCAGCAAGTGGCAGTCTAAACAGGCAACTACTGATCACCATTTCCAGTGCACAAAGCTGGGGTTCTGGCACTGAAAAAGAGGTGCTGTAGCTGAGATGAAATTCTTTTTTGCAACTTTCAGAGTAAGTAACTAAAGATCAGGAATGGGAACTGCTGTTTCATCATTCTACTTTGTTCCTTTGACTTTCTGTAGATTTTCCATTGCTGAGACTGTTACTGGTTATTAACTGATACAATTAGACTGGGGAGATGAGACTTTGCTGGTGAAGAAAGCGTAAAGAATTGAACTGACACAATTGTACCAGTGTGAAGGCTGCACTGGCTCCAGACTGGTTGTGGGTTGTGCTGCAATATTACAGATGCCTTGTTTTGATGCAGGGAAATTAGATCAGTGCCCATGGGCCCCACCACAGAACTGTGAAACCACAGTGTTCCATGTCTCTGTACCAAGGATATGCACTTGCTCTGCAGAGTGGCTGAACTGCTACAAGTGTTAAACAAGAAGAAAAACATCATCTCTGCAAAGTTCACTGACAAAAATTCAGGCAGTGTTCCACAGCCAGTGCTATGTTCTTATTGCTTTTAATAGTACAATTTTTGATTATTCAGGGTCTGGAGCCTCAGAAGCAAACTGTTCTTCAAGTATCTGTGCTTCAGGCACAGGCTGTGATTCTTGGGGCTGTTCTGTGCAGACTTTGATGGTCCTGGTGGGTTTCTTCCAGCTCAGGATGTTCCATGATTCTCTAACTCTATAGTGTTGAGCCATGATCTGCACATGCCTGGGTGTTGAGTGGGGTCCTAAACCTCAGTGAATGATGGCTGCAGGCACCAGTCACTTACAGCCACTGCAGAGCAGCTGCTGGGCTGTGCAGCTGAGCCCAGCACTGACCTGCTGGAGCTGGTTCTGTGAACTGGGGCACAAAGACTTCTCTGAAGACAGTTGTTAGGTATTGCTGCCTTCTAAGTGATGCCTTGGTTTAACAGCTGGAGCCTTCAGTTAAAATGTCTTTCTAGGTGCTTTCTCAGTGATAGGAAAACTTGCCTTGGATTACATTTGTCCTAGAGACTTTCCCAAGGCAGCTTAAGACAGCAGGGCCAGACACTTTGCTGACATAACCCTGACCATTTTCTCTGATGTAGGAGGACCTCTTAGGGATTTGGACCAGCTGAACAAATACTTGTTTTATACATACATACATACATACATATATATATATGCATTAGCAATTCAGACTCAAATATTCCTTCATAAAATGCTTGAAATCACGAGTCTCATGTCTGTTTCACACCTTCGGCCCTTCAATAGTGATAGTGCCTGCATGCAGTCCTACCAACTTAAAAATTCATAGTCATACACTAGGCTTGGAACATCCATTATCATTAGAAGATAAATAAGGCCTGTAAAAGTGCCTTTGTTTGTTTCCACAGTGTAAGTATTTTTTTCACCGTTACAAGTGGGTGCTGAAGTTTGCTAGCTCAGAGCAGTAACGCACATTCTGCACGAGTGATGCAGGAAATGAGGAAAATCAGGATAATTTAACCTCTTTCCTAATTTGTTCTAAAACCAAAGAGTTATTTAGTGAAATTAAGTTTTGGGTTGGAGAGAAGAACACTTGCTCTGCATAGGCAAATGACAGCATATACCACAGATTTAATTAAACAGAACAGAGATAACTACTGCATTGTATGCTAAAGTAATGTTTACTGTAGCAACTGATTACTCTGCAGACTGCTTGTTATTTTCTTTTCCAATTTAAAGTAAAGATAAGAAATATAGAAGGATGATAAATATTCAATCTGAATTGTACCTTTTAGGGAGGTGATTGAAAGATATTGGGAACACTTATATAAGAAATAAAGCCACAAAATCCTTGGGCAATATAAATTGGACTATTTCCATTTGACATTACTGACTGTTGTTTTACACCAGTTGAAGAGCTACCTCCCAGGAGAGCTCATAAAAAACTTTTGTACCTTCCAGCCTTTCTGTGAAGAGCTGGACTTTTAGATCAGTGTGCAATGGCCTGATAAATCATCATTCATTTTTTCTGAGAAAGTGGAGAAGTGATTGGAAACAGTGCTGTTGTTCTCTGGAAGAAAGCTGTGTGGCATAACAAAGAGATGGTAACCAAATACTGGTCAGTCCTCATCCTGTCAGAGCCTCCACTCTTGTCATTGCTGCAGTTGCTGTACAATGTCCCCTCCTCTGTTTTGGTCTGGTGGTTGGTTACAGGTGGTGTAAGAGTGGCTTTCTGCTGAGGGAGGAGATTGAGAAACAATTCTATTCCAGAGCCATTACATGACTTTGGCAAGCTACAGTGCTTCTGTGTGCCTGAATTTCTTCATCAATGTGCTCCTTCCAAGCTACCCTATCTCATTCCACTGCCCTTACTTTCTGAAAGGCAGGAGTGAAACATGAGCAGTCCATGGCAGAGGCAATGTTCCTGTGCAAATCAATTGAATTTAAACACCAGACGCTTCTCACCAAGAGCAATCCTGCCTATTCTGTCCAGGTTAGAGCCAGCTAAATATAAAACAGGGACAGAAAAACTTGTTATCAAACCATCTGGGAATAGGTAGGGCCCCAGCTTTGCAGCTCCACAAGATGGTGATGGGAAACAGCTTGTATCTCAAAGTTAGCAGTGGGAAAGTAGCCCCTTATCCTGGTGCACCAGGACCTTCAGGATCATGCAGGAACAATGAGGTTCAAGTCCTGCAGGAGGGACAGTGCACTGCTCTGTTCACTCCTCTCAGAGCCATGCACCAAGCACTCCCTGAAATCCAGTATTCCAAGCATTCAACTCATGTTTCCAATGTAGCAGGACAAATCCAGGCTTTACATGAGTCAGATTTATCCAAGAATAAAACCAGACTATGTGAGCCTCATTATTCTTTTATTATTACTATCATTATTAACAACATGTATGTATTGTATTTAATTGTGGCCTGGGCTGATGCTAACTACTTCCAAATAGCCTTTTTAACTAGAAAGTTTATGTTGTATTTTATTAATGCAATAGGTTCTGACTTTCCAAGTTTCCTCAAAATGAAACAATTTTCTTTTCAAGTGTACATCACTGAAGTCAAAGAGACATAATATTCCCAACTGTATAAAACAGCCTGTGGCAACTAGGTTAGAGCTGTCAGTTTTACACATGGGGTGCCTGACAAACATATTATACATACAATTCAAGGCTGACCTTATACTGCACCTGAATTTAAATCTGTGTGCTGCACAATGCTTTATATCCTAAACAGTCTGTTAACACCCTCTTGCAGCCCTTCCCTTTATAATGGGCTATAACTGCAAACTCTATATTGTCATGAGCAGCAGCCAGAAGGTAACACCATAAAATTAGTTAATTTTAACATAAAGATGCCAAATCAATGCTGCACACATTTGAAAAAAACATTTTATTTTAAGTAGTTGAGTGGTTGCAAATAAGAAGAATGTTCTATAAAAATTCACTATTTTCCCCAGTATTTTAAAGTGTTTTCCAAATTACATGGGATAAGAAAATGGTGAGCATACAGGACTGAGGACCTTTAAGACAGAAATTCAACTTTGAAAGAAGCACAGATATTAAAGAATTATTTCAAAGATTTTATTTTATTCCAAATGTTGCTGTAAGGAAAAATGTATACAGTGGGGAAGTACCAATAATCTCTATAGACCATGGTGATAGGGTACAGTTTTTCTCAGGAGCTTCTGCAAGTCTTGTGAAGGCACTTCATGGGCAGTAGGCTATGAGTTGTCCCTGTGGGGCTCTTGTTCATCTAATGTGGAACACACTTTGCCAGCCTCTCCTTCCTGGAATATCCAGGGGGTTTTACTCACATCTCTTAATCCATCTGTGAGATAATCTCCTCTGAACTAGAAATTGCTGTTTCTACTAATTTGGAGATACTGAGATATAAGCCAGTGCTTTCTGGGAGTGAAGCGCAGTCATTGTTCAAAACTCCTGGTGGCTTCAGTGGGGCAGAATTTCTGCTGTAACTGATGAGAGCACCACAGAATCAACCAGCAGTGTTTCCTCTGCTCGTGTGCTGGGGAAGGAAAAATCTCATTCCTCTCTTATGATGACTGGAAGATTTTCAAAATCTTTGGAAAGGATGGTGTGACTGCAGCCAGTGCAGGAGGCAGGGGGAGGTGGGAACAGGGAGGATTTGAGCAACATACTAAATCTCAATGTAAACTTCTGTAGGGTATGTAGGAGGCTAAAGAGGGAGGTGAGATGTTGAGACCGATGCTTTGCATCTCTTGACTCTCTGCCTGTCCCCCATTATGCCTCAATCTCAAGCAGGAAGTTTTCAAAGCTTAAGTGTGGATTCAACTTGTCTCCAAAATGGATTCTTCCCACCTGTGGTCACAGAGGGAAATTGTTTGGAGTAGGTTTAGGATGTTTATTATCTAAACTTTAAGCACTGTTTGTCCTGACTGCACTGCCACACATGCAGCTCATTGTGTCTCATTTGCAAAGCAGGAGCAGTACTGGAAAGTGCTTCAAGCTCTAAGTATTTACACTGCTTGGTATCAGTGCATCCTTTCCTCTGCCAAGTAAATAGGAATGTGGAGGGAATCATGGAGTCAAAGGGGTCCATCTTACTAGTCAGTCCTCTGGCATCTCCCTCCCAGGAGGTCTGGTCCAGTGCTGTAACACTGCACACTCAGTAGCTGTGTCCTTGCTCAGAATCCAAAACAATTCTGGGGCTTTAGTAAGCTACTTTAACAGCACTGTGTCTCTTATCTCATATCCTTGTTGTTGCAGAGATGTGTTCCAGAGCAAGGAGCCTGATTTCAGGCTGGCCTAGGCAGTGGGAAGGTTGAGATCAAGATCTCAGCTTGAGCTCTATAAATCAGGCTTGGCTCTTTGGCCAGTTTCCAATCCACAACAGGAGCTGGCTGGGTCTGGCTTCCTGCCCTGTCTCTGTGAGCTCCTTCCATGCCTGGCACCTTGAGCAACAGTGGAAAAAAGACTGCTTTTCTTGGCATGAACAAATCTTTTTGGAAATGTTTTCAGGCATTTGGAAGAACTGTTTGGAAGTATCCCATTTCAGTCTGTAGATTCCCTTTGTTTTTCTCCTACATGCTCCTGTCAAACATTAATAGGTACTGTTTCCTTTTAAATCCTTTTGGAAGTAAAATCCTTAGGATTATTTGGTTTGTCTTTTGATTTGGGTAGTTGCCACTCATTGATTCATGTCCGACTTTAAAAAACTGGCTGAACTAGGGCACAGTGTAGCATGTATATTGTTATAGTTAATGAAATTATTTCTCACCAGTGGTGCTTTGCTATTGGTAGTAATTCATTGACTGGATTAGTTTCTATAATTGATTGCCAACTTTCTTAGCAAGCTTATAGTCCAAAACTTTTAAACATAAGATGACTTCTCTCCCTTCTCTGGAGACATCTATCTTGTATGCATTATGAAATGGATACAGCCTATTAAGGTATTCTTCCCTGCTTGTATATGACAGATATTCTCAAAGGAACTAAACTCATTTCTGCACACTGTGCTGGAGACCTGAAGAAGTAAACTATAATTTGTCCTCCCTGAACAGCACTTCTTAGATCAGTGCTGAAGCTGGATGACCTTCCCATGAACTTTGACCGTGGATGTTTATCTGTTGACCCAAAGCCATATGGATTTATTTTCCTAATATACAAATCATTTTGTAGATAACGTTGGAAACAAACATTTTATTAGTGATTTCCTATAAATTAGACAATGTCATTGACAAAAATTTGACTAGTTACACAGATTCTATTATGGTTTTGTATATTGACTTTTAATTATACACTGTTTAATCAAACAAATAACGTCTTTCCCATCAAATGATTGGTAAAGTATGCAGTCTCTATCATGACTCATTTTCTTAGTTCATCCTCTAGATTTTGTGAGTTGAATGAAAAATCAGAATTTTAAATGTGTGTTGGAAAGTAAGAAGGAAGCCTCTAATATTCTACAATATTCTTTCTTGGAAGAGTGGTTTGTTTAAGATGGGTTAGAGGTTTGATTGGCATTGATTTAACTGGCACAGGCAATTGGACTGTTTAAACTTGGTCCATATGTCACAAATAGAGAGCTTTTCAAGGTGCTCTCACACTGCATATCTTTCTTTAGGAATTCATGTTCACAGGCTGAGCTTTTGGTACAGGACAGGAAGTTTTTATCTATTTTCTGTGATCAAAGAGATAAAATACACTGGGTCTTAAGCATCCATTCTCCTGTTAGGATTAGCATGCTACTGTCCTCAGACATACACTAACCCTCAGTGCCAGTGGGTAAAAGGGCAGGAAAGCGTGAGCAATTCCTTTCAGGCTTTTTGATCCAAGCAGGGTTGTTTAAACAGCTTTTCCTCTGGGTCAGATGGTCACTTAAAGTCATAGAACTGCCTCTCAGAGAAGAGACTTCATCCCTAGAGATGAGCAGACATCGAAATCAAGACCTGTTGACTGTCTCAAGTGTGAATAGGCTGGTGGCTGCTGAATCCCAGCCTCAGTGTCACACTGAATAATCTGTGTTTGCTGCTCTGAAGCCTAAAGCCATGAGATGATCCAACAGGTCAGTGTTTCTCTGCATGCACTTGGCCTAATTCTGACCTAAAGATATTCCCTGTCTGCAAGACAGGTAGGAAAAGTCACAAATACTGTGAAAATAGTTTAGGAAGACAGAAAATACTTCTAGTAGCCCTTCTGAAAGTGGTAGGAGTCACAAGCCTATTACCTTTCAAAATAGCCATCCTTCAGTTTTTGTGGTTTCTAGCCTGCTTTTCCTCATCCCAAGATTCCTCTCAAGCTCACTGTTTCCCTGCAACAATTGTAATTCTTCAAGCCATTCCTAAACTGCACTTTAAAAGCACAAATAAAATGAAACTATTATGAGAATGTTATTCACATATGAAACTGTGGCCTGAAAAACTTTCCATGTGTTTTATTTGTTAATTAATCTGGAAGCTTCCAGAGCTTATTTTAGAGAGTCCTGTTTATAGACACAAGCACCCAGTGCAGCAGCCTGTGCTGAGGAATATGTTTAGAATATATGCATGGACTTGTTTTATGTTCATATAAAGTATAAATGTTGTTATCTCCAGGTTGTAGTATCACGGTTCTAAAAACTGAAGACAAAGGGTTCTGTACTAAAATCCTGCCAATGGAATGAACAATAGTTATTAGTACTTAAGTGATTTTTATTAGAGTGTTAAAAATACTTATCTCTGCTCACCTCTGCATGACATCAGGGCAGAGGGGGAACTAAGGAGTGCTAAAACATTTGCATTTGCTGTTATGTGAAATGCACAACTGTTTTCCATTGCTCTCACTGCCAAGCAACTTGGTAGCAATGAATTCTTTGAAAAGCAACCATTCTCTTCAAGTGGCAGAGCTGTTCCTTTAGCAGCTCCTTTTGTTAGAATGTTATGGTACTCAAAACCATAATAGAGAGATTTTCCAAACCTACCTTTGTATGAGAAAGTCGGCCTGTAGACAAAGTGGGTGGGTATTCATACCCTTTAATTCTAATTTTAAGTTTCCATTGGAATCAAATCCTGACCTTCCAGAGTCAGAGTTTTCTCATTGCTAAGGGGGTTATGCAGGCACTTTGTTAAGACAATTGATAAGTTGGCTATTGCCAACTGCATGTTAATTTGCTATTAATAATTGTTATTAACTCCAGGACAAATGCAAGAAGTGTAAAAGGTTCAATATAATTCTTGTCTGCAATTAAGCCCCTGCTGCAGTCTTTGGTACCACAGGGAGCACATACTCAGTGGCCAAATTCAGATGTGTACCTTTCATGAGATATGCACTGCCTGCCTCCAAGAGATGCACAAGCCACAGAGAGCTGAGAATTAGCCAGATATCCAACATATTTTTATTCTAGCACTGCAGCACGTGCATGTGGGCTCAGAGTCCCAAGCTAAGCCCTGAAGCCAGCTAACCTGGGCAGGTGTGGGGCATCCATCAGTGAGAACAGCTATCTTAGGGCTAGTGAAGGAAGTCTCCAAGAACTGGGACTTGTGTGCCTAATAGCTTCCTTGATGTACAACACAGGTGCGCTAAAGCATTTGGGAGCTGGAATCCCTCGGTTTTGGCTGTGCTCTTCTGGAAGTGGCAGCTTATCTATGCTTCTACATACAACAAAAAACAATGGAAATATCTTCAGAAGTGGGCTCAAGAGGCTGAATCATAGCTCCAGCAGAGATATATCCCACTTTTCCTTATTGACCTTTAATATAGCTTCCCTGGCACTCTGCAATCAATGTAATCTTTTCACTATGATCATAATGGCCATTATCCTGGAGACAACAGATAGAAGTGGAAGCAATATTAAATTAGAAAAATAGCTGAAGGATTTCTTTGTTTTCTTTATGGATTTCTCATGAGTTTTTCTTTTTTCTCTCTCTTTGTTCTTCCCCTGGAGTCAAAAATATTTTTACACTGAAGCAAGTGGTTGGCCCCATTAATATTGCACATTTTCCTCTGTTCCAGTACGTTGCCAACAGTAAGGTGTTATTTAGGGAAAAATATAAATGCATAATAAACAGATCTATACAATCATTACTGAACTAAAATAGCAGTTAGGAAAGTATTTTTATTGTGAAAAATGGCCCTGTAAGACTTGCTGGCTATTTGTAATGTTGCAATGTAACTCAGATAAATTGGTGCCCAGGAGTGTGACATTTCAAAAGCTTGAAAATACACTACATTTTTCCAGGCCGCCATTTTTGTAATTCTGCTAGCTATTTTTCAGGACCAAGAAGCAATTCCTCTATGCCCAGGCAGTTCAATTAGAGTGTTGTAGATGTTGTCAGAAAGACTCAAACATGAGTGCCCCTGAGCAACAGTTGTGATTACATGAAGTATCCTGTGCCCCCTCTCCCTGGTAATTGACATTTCTGGTCTTTTGTGTGCAATGTTATTAAATAACTTTTTAAGTAATGACTCATTTTTCTTGTAAACTTTGTATGAAAAACCCTCCCATTTGGGGTTAGACATGCATTTTTTAGTAAAAATAGGTTAATAGATGAAGACTTCCACAGGGACAAAGGCTTTTTTCTATTATTTCTATTAAGTATTTCTACTAACATAAGTAAAAGTTCACCAGATTCTGGAGATGGATGTAGTGCAGCCTGGTAATGTTGTCTGCTTATCTGTCATTATTCATAATGCAGATTAAGAGTCCAGGAGGTACCCAAAATCATAGTGAATTCAGGCTGTGGAGTAAGAGGGGAGAAGCAGATCAGACACTGACATGGCTGACCCAGGGTTAAATAGCAACCCCAGCTACCTGAAGGCTGGGCAAGCAGCACTGCACTTTATGGGCAGAAATCAAGAGCATTTGAGAGTTTGGATGTGCAGCCAAAATCTGGATAAACCCTACAAAACACAGTGGGAGTGGAGCAGTGGGTGGGGACAGGTGATGCTGTGGCCCCTCCACCGCACTCCATGGTTGAGGCATCGCTTGGGACTGGATTCACTCTGCTTCCCTGGACCTTCCCATTGCTCTTGTGCTTTGCTGCTTCAGACTCTCAAGTCCTGGCAGGGCTGGAGTTCCTTTGACTCCTGTGCTTCTGTGTGCACCAGGCCGTGGTGCAGGAACCCTGGGCAAGGTGGTGCTTCACCGCTGTCCTGGGTCAGACACAGCTCCTGAGCCTTTAATCACCTCAGCATCTGTCTGGACCCTCTGTACAGACAAGTGACAGCCATGGAGGTTTAGGAATTCAGCTCACCAGCAGCACAGGAGCACTGAACACATCATATTTCACAGTCCAAGATACCAACTTCAGCTCCATGGAGACATCCATGGGGATAAGGAGATGCAGCCCTTGGTCTGAGTGCTGAGACTGCTTTCAGGGCACCTGCTCTTATCCTCAATGCTGCCCCAGTTGCCTGAATAATTGCAGTCTTCAGAACTTTCCCCCATTGTTTCTTCCCTGTCTTCATGCAAAAGAAAGATGATTTGTGCACATTTAGGAGTCATAGATTTGCTTCATGCTTCTGCTGCAGTTTTCAGACAATGGCCTTGATTTCCTTGCTCTGAAATGGGACAATAAGATGTTTTCTGATCTATGTAGTTGCTTTGTAAGGACAAGAACGTTTTCCTACTGTATGTGCATGCAATGCTCAACACAA
The DNA here is from genome assembly GCF_001522545.3 of Parus major. Classification (NCBI taxonomy): domain Eukaryota; kingdom Metazoa; phylum Chordata; class Aves; order Passeriformes; family Paridae; genus Parus; species Parus major. The sequence goes on from NC_031781.1 coordinate 15,197,577, forward strand.
CAGGATGCTGATTTTCTAAAGCAAAGCACAAACTGTCTTGTTAACCTCCAGAGTCTTCTGAAGCCAAGAAATGGGAAACACTTCTTCTAGGTGAGCTGTGACAAGCCTATTCCTCTTAATTTTCTGATTTTCTACTAGGAGTTTGCACTGACTGCTATGAAAAATGGTTACTGACCAGTTGTCTGAAATCCTCTTGATAACAAGCAACAGTTTTATTTTTGTAATTTGGAAATTGATTCACTCTTGTGATGACCAGCCTTCATAGAGGTGTGACTTAAAAATCCATTTCCTAGTGATGATGAATAGAAGTCTGGATTTAAAGCCTTTGAAAATCTCTGTATGTAACTTAACACCAGGGGATGAGATAGCATGACACAATTCAGACTTGGTGCTTTAACCCTGAGGCTTAAATGTCATAATGCAGCATCTCTTGGTGTTACTACTTAAGAGTCATGCAAATAATGGGAAATAAAAGTAAGGAGTATGGTTTCAACAGTTTCACCTTCAGGAATCAGAACATGTTATAACTCTTGGAACTACATTTGTGATGTTTCACATGGAATCACTTCATGTCTCATTAAGTAGCTGTTTTAGCTTATTTTTCTCTGGTATCCACCCAAATGATATCAGCATCATTGTCTACATTACATCCAGCACTAGTACTGAGTTGGGAATTTGTTCTTAGGTATATCTTAGCAGGGACTGCCTATACATTCTGTTACAAAGACTAAACCAAGTGCCATAATGACAGTTTCTGCTACTATCTGCTTTTTATCTCAACATTCATTTGACCTGGAATGTTCCCTGAGGGAAAAGCATTGCCATTTTCTGTTGAAAAAAGCACAGTCATGAGGTCTGAAGAAGAAAAGCAACAATTATTGAACAAGCACACATCAATTCCTAAAATTGCTGTTATGTTAAATACATGGTGTACCACTTGAAAATCTGTTATTATAGGCTGCTGCTAAAGAGAGCAGCAATTGTTATCCTTGTGCCTGTGGCCTGATAAATAATCATGAGATGAGAATCTTGGAGAAACTTTCTATTGCATGTGAAGGGTTAAATCAGATTTAACTCCCTAAGTCCAATTCAAAAAAGAACAACTTGCTTTTTCTGGAGCATATTCCAATTCACCTTTTAGAAATGATTCCACCTAGTCTCTCCACAATGGTTTGAGATCAATTTGGGAGCTGTATCTAAATCCCTGTCTAGTGGGAGCTGCAACAAAGGTCACGGAATATACAGACATTACCCTGCAACAGAAATAAAAACCAACCAAGCCACCAAGCAAACAAATAAACAAACTGGAAGAGAGTTCTTCCAACAAAGTTATTCAGAGGATAATAGTACTACAGAGAGGAGTTCTTATTGTTGTTATAATCATTGTGTCTGCAGTCTGTCAGATACTGACAGGCGCCTCTTCACCTTTGTAAAAGGGAAAAATAAATGATCAGATTGCCAAACCCATAGACTTTGATATCTGATCATGTCTAGACAGCCTCTGTCCCTGCCTTTTAAAAACAGTCGTCAAATGCTTCACATCAATAATTTGAAATGCTGCTGTTTTCAAGATGTTGAACATTAATGTCACCTCCCTGGCTCCCAAGTGCCTGCCTGTTCCACACTTGTTATTTTTAGGTAATAAAGGATACTTGCTTGTGTTTAATTTTAATAATCATGCAAAACCAGCAGCTTCAATAGCTGAATAAACTGCCTCACAAATTAATCAGTGCAGAAAAAAGCTGGTTTAAGTCTATGACAGCCGATTTTCTTTGTGATGCATTATCTCTGCTCTGTGCTAAGTACTAGTGTGAGCTGCAGAGATGGGAGAAAATTTTATTAGAGAAACAAATTCTCTGGGACTTTTTGCCAAACTGTAAAACTGGATTTTATACATTATACATGATCATTTAATGTAAGTCCTAAAATTTCAGAGGATTATTTAAGAGACTACAAGCTTTAGAGAATTAAGAGACAGAACTGACAATGGAATTGCCCTTGTGATCAGAAGAAGTCTTGGATAGGTTAGATGCCTTGCAGGCAGTCATAGTGAAAATTCCTCTCACTGACAAATAGAATCTATGTCTGTGAGCAGAACTGAACTGTTTGTGTTTGAATTGGAATATACTTCCCTTAGCTCAGCTGCTCACTTTCTGGGTATTTAAATTGTATAGTTGTAGGAAATAACTGAATTATGTGCAGCAGTTTTGCATCAGCTCATCAATGCAGAAGGAATTGACCAGAGCTATCATTCATTTATTTTCATTTTATATATTGGATATGGAAAAAAATAGTTGCATATTGAGCTAACTATTCCTCTTGCTCCTGATTATTCTCAGATTACATTTAACTCTATCATCTATCTGTTCAACAAATCTATGTCCCTAAAGCATTTATGAAAATAGCATGGGGTAGAAGCTGACATATTAATGCTGATAGATATGCAGAGATAGTGAGGGTTTTGAACATAGCACATTGTAGATGTGAAGACCTTAGTACAGAAATGATCTCCTGAGTAAAATCTATGTGAGATATATAGGAGCTGCAACACAGAATATTGGCTTATTGCACTCCATAGATTTGAAACCATCTCTCTTGGATGGCAGTGGAAAACTTCAATATACTTACATGAATTATAAATGATGTCTGATTCTCTTGTTGAAGTAGGTACTGTATGTTTTTCTAACATAGGCCCTTCAGCCTTTAAAAAGCTCCTTTGTATGTGCAAAGGCGAAAGATCTGCATTTGGAAACATTTACTGCTGTCAATACCTTTGTGTAAATTGTGTACCCTCCTGGAAATATTTTTGTTTTAATTAGGAGTGCCACAGTTATTCCCTTAAAGTCACGGCTTTTAAACAATTAGTTTGGAGATGGAATTGATCTAGAAGAAATAATGCTCGCAAAGATGTGGTGTAGGAAACCAAAATTGATTCAAGGCGACAATTCCTAAATGGTTCAGACATTTTGGTGCCTTGAAATGAACATCTTTTCTGTCAGCTCAGAAATATAATAATGCGCAACAAGGCAGATCAAAGACAAGAAATCATCACTTTGCTTATCGGATTCTCAGCAGTGATACAATTTACATTCTTTCAGATGTCTTTGCATTGTTTTTATTGCAAAACAGTAAAACTGGAAGTGCCAATTGCTAGTCTGAGATATTAACCCTTCATCATAATTACAGTAATGGCCTCAGGACATGAATAGCTGGATAAAATTCTGAAGGCTTTTGGACAGGATCTTTTAGATTCTACAGTGATGATGAAATTGGTTCTTTTTCTTGGCAGAAGGAAGAAGACTTTCTGATCTTTATTTGGAGCATGTGAGGTTCCAGTTAATTCATCAACCAGCAGAGCTTTTAAGCTTTGCAAGCACTTCCTTGGGGCTGGATCCAGATGACTTTTCCCACACTGAATAGTGCCACAGACCCTTACAGCCCCGAGTCCAGTAATTTTGGCATAGTGAGGCAGATCTATGCCTAGGCTGAGAAGCTGACTTTGAAACTGAAGTGTTTCAATGGCTTTTATTAAGTTGAATCCTGAATATTTTGTCTCTTCGTAGATCTCATCACAATATCAGCTGGGGGGAGTGAGTGGCTGCTTGCAGTGCTGTATCCTTAACTCCTGGAAAGTACTGCCCTCAAGATGAACAGTCAGGCTGGGAATAATGGAACTGGCAGGCAAGGCATTAGCCAAAATACCCTAGCAAAGGTCAGTCAAGAATAAAAGAAGCCTGGCAGCCTGCTTGATGTAAGAATTGCTTTATGCAAAAAGGACTTAATGGAAAATAGAATGCATTTCCTGAAAGAACAAAGTGATAAGGATGCAGTGATAATGGCTATTATGTGTGCCAAGAACAGAATGTGGCCCAGACTGGAGTGTGCCAATGAGAATGACTTTTACTGTGTTTCAGGCCCATGCAAATGTGGGCAGGCTGTGCACAGACTATAGCAAATCTGAAGGATGTTTACCTGGCTTAAAGAGGATATTGTCAGAATTGGGCTGCTCTAGAAACTGTCTGGTTCCAGCTCTCGCAGTGCCTGTCATTCAGCTACTCCAAAACTAAATGGATCACAAAGCTAATACATTTCACAGTCTGATGGCACAACTTGGGTCATTGTCATTGATCACAATGTAAGGCTAACTCTAAAATATCTAAAAAAGTGAAAAGCATCATGGTGAAGAGTCTGAGCAGTTCAGTGGCAGAGGGACAGTGTGACTGCACAGGAACATACCCAGAGTCACCAGTGCAAGGGGTGGTCACAGAGGGACTGAAGAAAAGGATAGAAAGTTGAAAACAACCTGAAGTCTTTTGAAAGAACCACAAGTTTCAAAAGGGTGCCTGACAGAGTTTGGAAAGAAAAATGGAGCTAAATAAGGAGAAAGTTGCCTGCAATATTATGTTGTCTAAGCTCTGACAGCGCATTTTTTCATCACAGATCTCAAGACATCTTAAAACCAGAGATAAATATAATTATTTCTGTTACATAGCTTGGGAAACCCAGAGAAAGAGGAAATTCTACTTTCCTATTCTGATTCAAAGCTGAGTCTAAAGCTGGAAAAAATGTGTTTCCTAATTCAATCCTTGCCTGCTATCATGTGACCCCTAAGTCACAGATGAATGAACTGCAAAATATAGAAGAACAAGTTGATGAATATTAAAGTCATGTTTGAAATATTTGAACTGATATTTTTGCACCTTGATCTCTCTTCTTACTGTACCCAGCTGCCTTTCATTTTGTGCTGCCTGTGTGCTATGCTTTTTTTTCATATTCATGATATAGTTTAGCTCTGCTAATGGTTTTAAAGAAGTTGTTCAATTTTTGTTCTGCATTCGTTTGATGATTCTGTACCCAAATCAATTATAAATATCAGAAGATGTTGGGGTTTTATACAAAATATAAGCCAAATTCCATGTTAGAGTAGACTAAAATAAAATAACTGGTACAATGTCTATTTATCCTAGAAAAGAAAATTTTTTAAAATTATTTTTAGTGCCACTGTCATTTTCAGACTTCATTTGTACAAGTTCAAAGCCTTCATCTAGAAAATGTGCCATTTTTCCAATTTAAGACTCTCACTGCTGTCATTTCTTAGTGGTGATGCAGCCTGTTCAGTGGTCCTGCACCTCAAAGGGAGCTGATAGGAACTGATGGACTGTTGCAAATGCAGACCCAGAGGAAGTGTTTTTACAAAAGAGAAAACATGGAGTGTATTGCAAATACATTGTCAGAAGATGTTATGTCTTCTTCTTTTAGTGACAAGACAGTGATCCCTCCACATCACATGTCAACTACCTGTATGTACAGCTGACATGACAACATGTACTTGGACCAGTGTGTTTGCTCCACAGGAGTGCAGGGACAATTTCCAGTTCATGAATCTTTAATTGCAGTGTGCAGCATCATGAAAAAATCTCATCTGATTTTTTTCTTTTCCTTCTGCAACAGTTTTTATGAAATTAGGAGGAGGTTGAAATTTGTCTCTGTTGTCCATGAGTTGATAGTTCAGTATGAGGAAGATATACTTTAGCCTTGTGGGAACTAAGGAAAGCCATTTTCACTTCTGCCCTCCTGACTGGAGCAGAACAATGTTTAATTCATCCCCATATACACAGTTGTGCATGGCAGCTAAAGAAATAGGAGATGTAGAAATCCTCATAGGGTGTTCATTCGCTAAATATTTCTTCGTATTTAAGAACATGGTTTAGAGGTCTTCCATTTCTGTTGTATTTATCCTTTTGTATTAGCAAGTGACTACTTTGCCTTTCCCATTACTGGTTTGTAATTTTTCAACTAATCATGCTGTCTTGTAATGCACATGAACTAAGTACAATAAAACTAAAAGTATATAGTGCAGAAAATACAAAGGATCTCAAATAGCTTCATATAAAATAATATCTAGGAGCTTTAAAACTGAGCTGCATTTAAGGCTGGAAAAGCCAGCCTAAAAAGATAAGATTTCAATTTGTCTTAAATAAATTCACTGAATCTGCATTTCTGATGTCAAGTAGAAGCAAATTCTGTAGCTCTCATGAATAGCAAGCAAAAGCCCTACAGCTATGAGAATTTAATATTAATCTTTTATTTTGCATGTCTGGGATTTTTTAAAATATATTTCTTTTCAAATGTTCTGGAATCTCTGTGGATTTTTGATCATATGACTTTCACGGGTTTTTATTTCCCACAATTGTCCTTACATTCCAAATTACTAAATGAAATATTTGGCTGCAAAATTATTGTTAACACAACAAATGGCTTTGAAATGACAGCCATGATTCTTTGGAGCAGAATGCTTTGAAGTGGAAAAGTTCCTAGCTGTACTGCTTTCTCTTTGAAAGAACCCCAGTCATTCGAGAGAATCTGTGATACATGTGATGAATGCATATGGATACACTTAGAATTATGCATCAAAAAAAGAAATACAAATGAAAGATCATCCAGGAGATAGCAGTTCTGAGTCTGCTGCTGTAGGGTCATTAACCCAACTTACAGTGCTCAGAGATGAAGAGAGGAGAGGAAGAATGATTTTGTGACTAAGGTTCAAGAAATCTACATTAATTCCAGCCTTTTTGGCACTTTCTGTCCTCCACCGCCAGTGACCAATGTCCAATAGTTTCCCTGTCTTCTTTTATCTATCTGATAGGCTTCACTTACTAATTTTTTGGGACAACTGAGGTCTTCTGTGACCATAGGTTGGAGCTGAAATGGAGAATTTCCTTCAGAGCTGTTGAGTGCAAGAAATTAGGTAAATACATCGATAGCGAATAGCAGCCATAACCATCCAAACTAATAACCTAATTATTACTACTGATGTGTACACTTCTCTCCCTCCTGCCAGTGAACCCTTCCATATGGCTGCAATCTCCATGTGTGTCTGTGTTGCCATGATTTCAGTGTTTATCAGTGTATCTGAGGTAGCTTTAGGCCACCTGTGCTGAGACACACTGCAGCTCCCAAGAACAGGGTTCACTTCAAGCCCAGTGCCACATCCACTGGGATGGATGGTGCTTTTGTGACTGCTACATTTTTGCTCCCTGAACCAGCTGGTCAAACAAAATGGGGCTAATCCATCCAAAGAGCTGATGGTCCTTACTTAGAAAACTTTATCTTTGTACCACCTGCAGGAGAAAAATGCAATAGCCCATGAGGGGGCAAATTCCCTGGAATATTCTATTTACACTTGTATATTCCCATCTATAGCCAGGAGTGCTAGAAAAATAGTAAGAACTCTCCACTGCCTTGTGCTATCCTGTCCAGAGAAGAGGGAGTAATAACCCACCTTCTCTTGTCCCCCAGGCTGTGCTCTGGCAGTGCAGAGGGGGTTTCAGTGCATGTGGTGAGGTTTGGGAGCACAGAACAACTGCAGTACCAGCTCTGATCCAGGTATGCACTTGTGCCAACTGTACTGCCTTGCAGAGGGGCAATTCTGCTCCTGGCAGAGACACAATGTGTGTTGGCCACGTGGTTACAGAAGGGCAGACACACACAAACATTTTCCAGTTGTCTGCCTCTTCCAAATTTCCAGCAGCTGTTATCAATATTTGAATGTTTCTAGTGTGTTTCGTGTTGACTCAGCAAGCTCTCTCTTCCAATTCCCTCTGCAAACTCCTGAGCCATGTGCTTCCTTAGTGCCTTACTCAGCCTCCCTCAAGTCAGTGTGGAGCTGAGAGCATGAGAACCATTTCCTGGGCATGGCTTAGAGCAGCCTTGGGGTTGCTCTCCCATCTGTTAGCAGGAGCCTCCAACTTCCTGCTCCCACCCCCAGCCCCAGAATAACATCTGCTCTAACAGCATATCTAGTGAGATGCTACTCTGAGTGCTCACCAAAGAGCACTCCAGCCTGCATGTAAAGAACAAACTAGTAAGGAATTATGCTCTGCAAGGCTCTACCCTGTCCAGTTGTGCTCCTTGGAGGAGAAAATCCAATTCTGTTTTCTTTGATTGGAAAGTTCCAGGAAAGGTTGTAGGTGGGTAGAAGAAAGGACAGATATGGTTCTGAGGCTTTGTCCTCGAGAAAGATGAGCTGGAATTCCAGATCACAATATCTGATGTTTATTTTTGGTTGCTGCTAGCTGAGCTTCTTTCTCTTTTATAGAGTTGCTAATCACCATCAGAATGTCCTGAGGTTTCCTAGAAATTATCCCCTTTCCACAGGGAGCAGATAAAGTGATTATAAAATGATAAAAATGTGAGTGGTCCCTTAAGGGTGTTCATAGATCTGTGGTGTCCCTTGCTCTGTCTCCATTCCTCCCAGCAGAAATAGTGCTACCATTGTACATTCACTTTGTGCTTATTCACTTTGTGCTGTTGTGAAATATCTTTGGCTCTCAGGTGCTCAATACACCAGATTATTTCTGGGGGGTCAGAGCTCATGCTGTCAAGAGAGATACAAGTGAGCAAGTACAGCACAGGCACAGATTTATCTGGGATGGTAAAGTGGTAATAACTTTACCTAAACTTTGTACAATCATTTGCTGTTTATCCCTTACTTTTTTCATATCAAAATTATATCTGATTCCATTAGAGTCATATCCATCAAACTCTGGGAAGAATATAACCTTTTTCTTCTAACTCTGTTCCCTGATACCTCACACCTGGATTACACCTGCATGGATAAAACATGCCCACAAGGACCTGAATGTCCAGTGCTAAATAACCAACATTTTCCAGTGTGGTTACAATTACAATTACAAGCAATTTGTAATCCTTTCCAAATGCGAGTGTGCAGCAGAATCAGACACATCTCCCTCTGCAGAAACACCTGGATGGAAGCAGAGGTACCTGACACTGATCTCAGGTAGGAAATGGGTTTCCCACCCTGCAGCAGTTTGTAAAATTTTAGAAATAATAATTTTGAAGTAGAATAAAATTGAAAATGGAAAAATCCAAAGTGACTGATCATCTCGTGCTGTCTCCCTTAAGCTCCTTGTTTCGATAATTCTGAAAATACTGGCAGTCTATTAGACCAGGAAATGAAACTTCTTGGCAAACAAGGTATTTGCTAATTTTGGTATTTTGTGTGAGTCAGAAATGTGTGGAGGGAAATATATTGAAACTAACCCTGTCTTGTGAACTCTTTCATATTGCATAACTGACATTTGCCAATAAAAAAATGTTACATCATATGGTTTCTGAAAACATCCAAAAGAAAAGGAATTAAAAGCTACTGCAAACACTTTCCCACAGAGCATTGAAGACCACTGGTCACAGTGGATTTTCTCAATTGTTATTGTGATGAATGTCTCTTTGTGTCTAACACCAATAAATTACAAAATAATCATTTTCATTTATGAATAAAAATAATCATGTTCATTTATTTCATGCTTTCAGCTGCTTGGTGAAAGCAAGTTGATAGAAGAATCCAACCCTTTGATATGGGATTACAGCTTCTAGAAATCAGTAAAAAAGTAATGCTTCCCTTGATAGCATTTTCACACCCACATGTATTCAAAACTCTTAAAATTTTCATTTTGGCTTCTGGAAAGTACATTGTCAAGTGAAAATTATGGCTACAGAATTAGAATTGTGGTGTTCAAAAATCTACAAAGTAGTTTTATTTAAATTATCCACAATTGTCTGTTTTTCTTCTGAGAAATAGTGTGTTACAGGTTCTCAGGATTTCCTTTGAGTTATGTTTAAAAGCCTTGCACATTACTTATTTGCTTAGTGCACTTTTGAACTGAAGCATTTACTGTTGGAAAATAAGCAGTAAATGTATCATAGTTAATTGGAGAAAAAGAGAGATTTTGGGAAAGGATTTGTTCTTCTGTGACAGCTTTAAAGTTACAGTGAGATGTGATTTTATTGTCTTGATTTCTGACACCTATGTTGAATTCTAATTGCATTAAATGAGCAAAATATGTTAAGAGTTAGGGAAACTTCCAAGAGACAAAATAATTGGATCAAACGTGTGAGCAATATGAAGAATGGAAATTCCCCCTTAACTAGCCTGTATTGATAGCAGGTCATTCAAGGATCTCCATGGTAACGGTGAAAAAATATGCAGATATTTTTAATTTTCAGGAAGGTCTCTATTAAAATCAATATGAGACCTGAGAAATATCTAAACAGAAAGTTACGAGAATTTGAGTGGGCAGTGAAGAGTCAAGGGCATAATCCACTAAAGATTGAATGTCCTTTTTGGAGTGATTCGAGTTATTTCTGGGTCTAGATCTTCAGCAGTAGATCACTGATGATTCAAGGTGTGCAAGGCCAGAGGGGGCTGATCCTCAGTGGAACAAATCTGCAGAGAAAAGGATATTCTTTTGTCTTGGCATCACCCGTGGCTTTCAGCTCTGTAACTGGGAAATTATAAAACCAAAAGAAATGGATGACATCTTATTGTTCTGAAAGCTTCTAAAGACATTTTAGTGACAGTGCCTCTAAAATAAAAACTTTACAGTTTCCACGTATCCCATATTGTTATATGTAAATCAGAAGGGGGAGAAGAGATGTGGCATTCTCTAGGTGACAATAAAATAAGGCATTGCTCTGAAACTGCCACACTGATCCCATTTAGAAACACAAAGTGAAATAACACATTGAGAGTTTCTTTGTGGAGACAGAACTGTTGAGATGAATTGTTATGGGAAAAAGACACTGAACTAGAATCTGACCTGAATTCCAGCTACAAAGTAAGGACTTCAGGAGTGCCTGGGTGAAAAGTCAGGATGGATGCACAGGGAACTGGCTGGTCCTGGCAGCTTGTTTAAAGCCACAGGTGTGACTGTGGTGGGATAGCTGCCCAGGGAGTTTGTCCCTCTGGACTGCCCTGCCCTGGATAAGCACAGACATACTTTTGTGCAGAGACTTTTTGAAAAAGCCAGGTACTTTTGTTTCTTTCAGGAGTGCTGTAAGGACCTGGTTTTTCCTTGCAGTGAAACTTGCCTAGCCATGCAGAGCCCTGCAGAGCTGTGAGAGAAGAGTCTGTGCTGGACAAAGGGAATGGACATGGCCAACCAATACTTTCCCCAACAGTTTGAAAGGAAGTTGGCTTGGAGCAGCTACAAGGGTCTTCCTCTATTATTCCTCAAGAAGATAAGAGGTGACCCTGTAGCCATCAGGTCCTTTATTTCAGGTCTTTATTTATCTGCTGCTGTCCCAGTGTCATGTCTGTCTTTGTCCCACAAAGTGAAGCCCTAGCCCAGGAAATGCTGTGTGCATGGAGCTGTGTTCGTGCCCTGTTTATTATCAAACCACTGGGCATCTCTTCACTAAATTTTTGGTCCAATAATCATTTTAGTTCCAAATGATACAGAGGAAGACTATTTTTGCTCTGGCTGCATCTTGTTGCCAATCTTCCCACTCTTGGAGCCAGTGTAAAGCCAGGGGTATGGCAGCTATCAGAAGTTAAAGCTGTCTTAGCTTTTCAGCACCAAATGTGGTTTCTTTGTGGAGTTATTTCCAGTAATGACACATGGTGGGTGGTAGGTTGTGTATTCAGCTCCCCAATTAGTTGTCTTTGCATGAGGTCTGCTTTTATCAAATTAAATAGAACAAAACTCGAGACAGATGCTACCTGCTGATCAAGATACTGTGGTACAAATGCCACGTGAATGCTGTGACAAAACCCCAAAGGATGAAAAATCCAGATTGTGGTTTAGTTACAGCTAGAGTTAAAAATGATACTCATCTAAGTTCCAGCATCAAAATATCTGTTCACTTGTCCTCTCTTACTACAGTGGTCATAACCTGGAAACATTCAGGTTGTTTTTACTGGTTTTATTACATCTTGCTTCAAAGTCCTTGCAGTTGTTCCAAGGACTCTTTGTTATTAGAATATTCCACCTTGGCATAGCCCAGCTTGTAGTATTTCTATCATAGATAAATTTGCTGTGAAAAAAGGGAGATATGAAATAGAAACTATTCTGGACAAATGGGTAGCAAAAAGTATGACATGAGTTATTCTCCATCTCATAATTCAGCATCTCTTTAGGATGCAGCAGAGTTAGTGTGGTGTGCCCTGTGTCAGCTCAATGAACCAGTAATTCTCTTTTCAGTGTGGCTTTGTAGATCCCTAGAGCTTCTGTGACCCTCTGCTGTGAGTGTGTAAAGGGATCACCTGAGCCCACAAAACTGGGAATCTCTGCCATGGAGGGGTCTCAGCACCTGCCTGCCCCATGCCAAAAACAGTGATCTCAGCTGTTTTCCCTCATGAGTGGCTGAAAAGCAAGAAAAGAAATATTGTGTTGACAATGGTTGAGAATTAACTTTACAAATAAATTAATATTATCTGGACAAATTGTGTCCAAACCTTAAAAATATAAATAGAACCTTCTCTAAAATTTTTTTTAACAAAATGCTTGAAGCATCCATCTCTATCAGCACTGATCCCCCTCTCCATTGTGTGTACTTATGCAAACTGTTCAAACTACCCGTTATGTCAAGGATGTGGAATGGAAAGAAAAGTGTGAAGACTTTTTCCCACATATGTTGAGAAAAAATTCTACAGCAGGCAATAAAGAATGTGGTAACAGGAAAAATATCTGAAGTTGTGTTACAAGGTAAAAGATGAGACTGTGGCTGTGAAAGCAAACTGAAACAAGAGGAGGAGATAAAATACCTTTTTACCAGATAAAGTGATAGTACTGTGATGCCTCAGTGTGTTGAAGCATTGTGGGAAAGGAATTTTAAGGGTTTAGAACCTGGCCCAGCTGCCTTTGCTGATGCTGATATTACACAAATTTCCCTCTCAAATAACCATATAATTGTAATTCTGGCAAAGAGAGCACCCAGCCAATGAAAGGCCAGAAGGTCTGAATCAGGAAAGGCTGTGTTACCCTAAGAAGGAGCAAGGTGTTTGCCACAGTGAGATATACATGCCAGGGAAGGAATCCCCACTTGGAGCTGTAACACTGGAGAGTTGTAAATAAATACTAGGAGAATATACTTCACCTGGCATTAATAATGTGCTGCCTGAAGTATGTTGGATGTGCTTTAAATATTACATGTGAATCCCAGGCCTGTCTTATAATAATTTTAGAAAATATCCATAATCTTGTCATTTTAACAGCAGAAGAACTTTTCTGGCCTTTTCATTTTTCTTGGTGTATTAGGAGCTGAGAAATGTGGACCTTCTCCACATAAAAATTGCATTTGCTGTTGTTATTGCCTTTGCAGCTGTGCAAGTAAGTAACAGTCAACTTGATTTCAGACAAGCAAAGTAAATTAAGAGAAGATGAAGATCCAAACACAATAAAGCTACTTTGGAGTCATTACAAGACATAAATATAGAGCAAATCTCAGGTCAAATCCAGGCATCAGCAGTCACAGCTCCAGCCTCTACAAATGCCTGCAAACATCGGGGTTAACTTCATCAATCAATCAATCAATCAATCAATCAAAATTTGGATTGATTGGAAAATAGTGTTAGACTTTGGAAAACAACATTAACAGTGCAAGAGAATCACGGAATCATCAGTGAAAGGTTCTTGCCAACATGACTTCCAGTCATTTATTTCACAATTCAAAAGCAGCATTACTGTGCACGCAGGTGAACACTACCCAGTTCATCTACCAGTACAACATATAGAATGTGAAACAAAGCTGATTCACTTTTCTGCTCCCAAATTTGCCCTAAATTAAAGAATAAGTAGTAAAAGGAATGCATGGTCAGGAAAAACAATTAGGGAAAGTTTTTTTCCCAGGGGGAAATGTGTCCACTTGCAGCTAGTGTCACTGGGACTTTTGAAATATGCTTGTGAGAAAACAATTTGTTCTTTAGATATTAAAAGATACTCAGCCTGTTGCTGTCAACAATGCAAGATGGGAAAGTGACACAATTTCTGCCTGAGCTAAATGAATGGTTAAAATATATATGGATATATTTTTTGTTCCATTTATCCCATATCTCTGATATTGCTGCATGGTAAAGGTCATGGTAACAACTGAATCTTTCTTTTGCTATTATTAAAGGAGTGCTTAATTAAATTAATCTGGAAATGCTCTCTGATAGCAGTTCTTTCCCCCTTCAACTAGGGGATAGATTTAATCTGATCAAGAACTATAATGATTATTTTCTTCCTTCCTGACTATTCATTTTATGTAAAGTTGTACTTACATTTTTTTTCTGTTTGATATGATCGACATGCCGTTTATTTGCTTAGCTCTCCATACTGATAAGTTTATCTACTCTCACTTTGGCTGCAGAGCAGCATTCCCAACATGAATTGTAATCATCCCATTCCAGCAGTGATGGGGAGGGAGGAAACATTGGGCTGGGGATGGGAAAGGGAATTCTCGTGTTGTGATGCAGTGTGTAACTACAGGCAGGTCACTTCACCTCCATGTCCTCCTTCCCTGTTTATCCGCTCTGACACACTTTGAAGCAGTGATTGCCTCTTTCTCTGCAAGCCTGTGAGCTCTCAGTGTGGTTTCCCCCTGATGGCAGCTCTGATGTTGTAGGAGGGCCCTGGGGGAACTGTGTGGGTGTTTCTGTCCTGCTGGATGCCCACATGTGGACAGGAGGCTGAACAGGTGAGGCACAGGCTCAAACCTCACTTGCTCCATTCAGCTCCCAGGTCTAAACCTCACTGATGCCATGTGAAAATGGAGCCCTTTGCAACACTGCAGGGACTAAGGAGCTGTGTGAAATGCACCTTCTGCTTCATTTTGTAAGCTCTGGAGCAGGGTGGGCTAATGCAGGGTTACAGTCTCCTTTACTCCTTTCTGCTTTATCTGCTCAGGGAATAAACAAATGTGCTGCACACACACCCCGAAACAGAGGAGATTCTGCAGGAAGCTATTTGGTGTGGAAGTCATAAATCACCCAAGAAATGAGTGTCACTTACTTGGCCTGTGTTATTTGAGGGCTTCCTTAGATAAACACTCCCAAAGAGAAGGTAAAAATGGCTTCCTATGGCTGAGACTGCAAAAATGCAACATTTTGCTGTGGAAGAGAGGAGTTCTGGCAGGGCTCCCATACTTAAATTGTCACCGAAGGCAGGAGAGTGAACAGGAAAACTGGGGAAATGGTAATGCAGAGAAGAAGAAAGCTAGAAAGAAAAAAGAAAACCACACAAAATTGGAGCTGTTAATCACATCCCTATGTTGATAAAATATTTATGAGATCTCATTCAATTAATTAGAATAAACTATGTAACACTGCAGGAAACAAATTGAAAATTTAATAAAGTAAGTTCACTTCCAATTTCTTTTGAAGAAAGAAGCTAATTATATTTAGTTCTGTAATTATAACTTTAATTAAAATATAATGCAAAATATTTCATAGAGTGAATACAGTTCTGTGATAGAAAATGCAACTTTTTAGGCAACTTGCTCCTCAGACAAAAATTCATAACAATTTCACATGAACATTTTAATATAATTGTTTTTAAAATCTTTTCAGGGTAATTTTAATACAAATCCATCTTAGAAGTGCTCATTAGTGTTAGCTTTTTCTTAAAACACAGTGGTTTACCTTCCTTCCTCCATCCAGAAATGTTTCTTACTCTAAGTGAGGGATGTGTATTTTACTCACTCTATTTAAACCAGACACATTCTTTATTTATCCTTGACTATTGTAGCCTACAGAACCCAATTTTTATTTAGAGAATAATTTCAAAACACATTGTAAAGTATATCCACATAGCAGCTGCCTTCACCTGAGCAACAAGGAAAGAAAGTGCCTCAGGCAGAGAGATTCAGGCAGGCAGGGGGAAATTTGGATCTGGCAATATAGAATGAGAACACTGACAAAATGACCTTTCAGTGATGTTTTCAGTGATGATGATTTAATAGCAAGAGAGTCTTCTAGGCTGGTATAAAATGAATTTGTCTTTAGGACTAAAAAAATAATTTTACAAATGATTTCTAACACGCAATTCCACTCTACTGTGCCCTGGCACAGCCTCACTGTGAGGTTTTGGGCACCACAATATAAAAAAGTCATTAAGCTACTAGGGAACATCCAAAGGGGGCCATGAGGATGGTGAAGGGTCTGGAGGAGAAGCCAAATGAGGAGCAGCTGATGGCATTTATTAGTTCAGCCTGGGGAAGAGGAGGCTGAGGGGAGACCTCATTGGGGTCTTCAACGTCCTGAGGAGGGGCAGCACCGATCTCTGCTCTTGGTGTCCACTGGCAGGAGACAAGGGAATGGTCTGAAATTGTATCAGGAGAGGTTTAGTTTGGATATCAGGAAAAGGGGGTTGAGCACTGAACAGGCTCCCCAGGGCAGTCGTCACAGCACCAGCCTGACAGAGTTCAAGAAGTGTTTGGGCATTCTCAGGCACTGGGTATGATTCTTGGGGCTTCCTGTGCAGAGCCAAGACATGGACTCTGATGATTCTTGTGGGTCCCATCCAACTCAGAGTACTCTGTGAACTACGGATTTTCAGTGCTAACAAAAACTCCTTCTGTTCTCCTGAAGAGGATCAGCTGTAATGAGAGTGAGTCAGTGATAGCAGTGTTAATTGAACAAAATAGGAACTGAAAATAGAACAGTTTGAAGAAAATGCTGGATTGACATATGCTGTTTTCGTACATTTGTTGAACATTATTGAGCACTTCTAGTGCAGTAATGGGAGAGTAGGAAAATATCTGGGAGTGTTTATTTGATAGAGTTTACATTACACAGCCTGCAATACAGCCACAGCAGCATTCTGTGATCTTTCTGATCATACAGTTGGGTTTTTTTCTCCTCTTTGCCAAGGAAGTTGTTATGATCAGAACTGACCACTGTGTGAGCAGAGCTGGTGTTTCGAGGTCTGTCTAATGAACACGAAGCACAGTGGCAGTGACACCCTGATCCTCTCGGAGTGGATCAGAGGATGTGGCACTATTCCCGAAGGAGCTGCAGAGTTGACTCCTTTTCTGAGGCCATGACAGTGGATGCTTTTATCTCTCACAGTCTTTAGTTCTCTCTGCCTGGTGAGTCAATTGGGGTGCTGGCCATTCATCCCCTACACCATAAAACCCTTTGTTCTTCAAGCCCTTTTCATGATGGAATTTCTTCATCTCAAGGAGAACAACTAAAGACACTTGCTCAGAGCTGGCTCATTCAATCCCTTTTGGCAGGACTGGCTCTCCAGTGACATTTCAATCACCCTGAAGAACTGAAAAGCTAAAGATCTGGGATGGTGGACTCATCCAGATGAAAATCCAAACTGAAGTCAATGAAACTGAATCAGGATGTAATTTGTGCAAATCAGTAATATCACCAGTGAACTTATTGGAATTGCTGCCATGGCTGATCTTAATTAACCCTTTACTTTAAATAACATTAGAATATGATTACCTGCTGACATGTTTAAACAGACACAGTGTTGGTTTGTACCCTTCATCCACAAATAAACTCACTGAATAGGCAAAGCTGCCTTAGGGAAAGATAATTTAAAAAAAAAAGTCTAAACCCCCTATACTTTGCCAACACACAATTGGGTTAAAAAGAAGTGAGGGGGTTGGGTTTGAACTACAAGGACTGAGAATGATGAACAGAGGGTCAGATGCACATTTACTTTGAGTTGGTTAATATAGAATTACTTATTGCATCTTTGTCATGGTGGGATCAGATCCTCTCATACAGACAAGAATTGATGCTGAGTTTTTAAGTGGCTTTAGAGAATTAGGGACTCAGCTCCAATTAATTAAATTTCCAGAAAGATGTGGTTTATATTCTTTTTTTCTTGTTGGTTCTCTAGTGTAGCATAGAAACCGACTGTGGGTGAAAATTATCTTCTGCTGGGTGTTATGGTTATGATTTGCAAAGGCCTTTCTGAAGTGTCTGCAACCAAAGTATCATCTTTAATCTAAATATAATACCCTGTGAGTTCTGCCAGGAATCTACTACACAACTATTTTCCCTTTTTTTTTTTCCCAACTCTCTGATCTTCTGTCTAGTTTACATAACTTCTACATTTCACTGCAGGAATTAACCTTTATGGTAGGTCTATATATTACTCAGAAAAAAGGGGTGTTAAACTCAGTGGGGGCCTCTGGACAGAATTATCCTGCAAGGGAGAATTTAATCTGTAGCATGTCTGACCCTGTTGTTTTCAATTCTTCTCTGCATCCAGAGGAAAACTAATAACAAAGAGAAACAGACTCAGTTGTCATAGAGGAGATGTGAATACTTAAATAGCTGCCTGCTCTCTTTCATATTTTTAAGACTTAAAGGTTTGTGTTTTTTTTTCCCTGCCTGTGTTAAATGAAAACATCTTTACTTGATATTCATCATTCTACAATGGCCATTTTATCACCTAGACAACATGAATAAAAGTTATTATTCTTACTCATTAGTCACTCAGTCAGGGAAAAGAGAAAAATCGAGCATTTTAGAACATTTTACTTTTCTGTCATTTTAGAGTAAATGACACTCCTAAATGATGGCCAGTCAAACCTACAGAATCTATTAGTAACTTGATAATAAGTGTGAAGGGATGCTGGGACCCAAAGGAGTCTTAAAGTGGCATTTATCAGGCATGTCACATCATTGCTAGTGGTAATAAAAGCATTTTTGTTTTATGCTGCAGCGTCTATAGAGGATAATATTTTTTGTGCTATAGCCAAAAGTGATATTGCTACATTCATCACACTGTTTGATATGAAATAGCCTAAAAGCACTGGAAATTGGCTGTCATTATTTGTTTCTTCCTTTTTTTTCCCTAATCAAGGAGCCTTCTCCAGTGGTAAGAAAAGTTTTCTTTCTCTTCAACATGGACACACAACAACTGTAACATTTCTCCATTAGAAATCTGACCCTTTGTTTCTAGCACCATCCTAAAGTTTTAGTGTCATTTCAAGAAGAACATTTATGATTAACTCATTTCATTTTCACTTTGTCTTTCCTTATGACATTAAGGTTCAGTGTCCTTGGTTTGCTGTTACAGCCTTTCCTGGCAAAACCTTCCCTGGATGCTGGGAAAATTCTGTGTCTTTGGGGACTGCATGATGATGACTTTGAATGTTGGCTTCCAAGTGCTGAAAATCAGAAAGTAATCAGTTTCCTGTGAAAGTGATAAAATTATTTTGTTTTTTCCTCTTTATTTGATATTTTAAGTAAGAAAATTTAAACAAGGGCAGATCAGCAGATCACCAGGTGCAATGAGGAAGGTCCCTGTGCTCCAGTCATGGCACAGAAACCCCTGGTGAAGGCATGGTGTACACTGCTTATATTGCTGAAAGCAGTTTTCCATGCTGGCACAAACTAAACTCTTTGGGGGGCAGTTCCTGAGTTATGTAAGTTTTATTTCAGGCCTGAAAGATACAATGAGACCAAGTTAACTTTTTATTGTAGCCTTGGCTGGTGGCACTGTGGGAAATTAATGCTGTGTGGAAAACTCAGTGCGTGACTGTGATGCACTCTGTTCTTCCTGAAAAACAAAACATAGTGATAGTAGTAACTAAATGTTAAAAATGAAAAAAAAAAAAAACCCAACAAAACAAACCCTACAACCAAACAAAATCCACAGAAACACTTAAAAGGGTCTTTCTTCTTTTCAGTTTCCTTCCTTGGCAGTGAGAAAAAATCCATCAGTTGTGCTGGATTAATGGGTCAACCAGTCATGACCTTGTGTCCTGTAGCCCCTTTACAGCTGCTGCAAATTTGCCTGAGAAACTTGTGCTGTTTCCTATGGAGTTATAAGGGTGGGATAGACAAATGCATCACAGAAGCTCGTTTAATAGTAGAGAGGAAACATCACATTTATCATATTGAATCCTTTCCCTGAAATATTCATCATTTCCATGTAAAAATGCCAGCTGATTTTCTCCCTCATAAACCCAGTGTGATGTTTTCCTGTTTTCCTGTTTTTCTGTTGTTATTTTGGTATGGATTTAAATCTGTCACTTTTAAAAACTTACGCTTTTTAAGTCCCACTGCACTCTGGAAGCAGAAAAAAAAAAGTAATTTTGAAGGACTGGGGGATTTAAAGTACTCTTTGTGGAGTGTGCTGGTGCAGCACAGTAGCTTTTATAATTACTCGAGTCTGTTCTGGTGTTGGGGTTGCTCTTTGAAGCTAAATTCTGCCCTGACCATTTCTTTCAGACTACAGGATTTGTCATATTGACTGGCTCTGTTAAGATCTGGCATGTCTTATTAACACCCTTCAGCAAAGCAACCCACTCTTTGTCTGAAACACACAGTCAGGCAAGGCTGCTAGAACAGCCAGAGCCACCTTTGCACTTCTTAGGGGCACGATGGTGCCAGTACTGTGAATAGCTCCCAGCACTTCCTTCACATTCATCTTATTCTGTCTTTGTATTGTGCTGACATATCAGCTGGCTCCATGGGACATTCAGTCCACTCAGAGTATGATTCTTTGACAACTTAGTTCAGGTTTTTGGAAGTTCATGTAGACAGACAATAATAAAAGGCATAACATGCAGGAATGTGGAAAAGCACCACAAATGCAGAAATGTTATACCTTTAGTACAGATCCACATGTAGAATGAGTGAACAGCTTATTCCTGCCTTTCCCCTTGCTTTTTATGTGATTTTTGCTCATTTTTGCACAGCAATTAAAGACTGGCAGATGAAGCAGACTGTCACTTTGAGGTGAAATAGAATCACTTGTAGAGTATGGTGCTAAAGAAAGCCCTCAAACATATGAATTAATTTGCAAATAAGAAATAAGATTAATTTATTGGACTCAAGAACTCTCTGGAGGAAGCTTTCAGTCTTCCAGGAGATAAGAAATGCCTCAAACCACTGGTTTTGATACCCATCTGTTTAACAACCTGCAGACCACACTGAGAAATCAGAGTCATAGAACAGTTTGGGTTGGACAGGACATTTAGAGGCCATCTAGTCCAACCCTCTGCAAGGAGCAAGGGTGATTTCAACTAGATAAGTTTCTCAGAGCTCCATCCAACTTGACCTAAATGGCCACCACACCCATGCCAACATTTCACCCTCACCATAAAATTTGCCTCTTTATATCTAGTCTGAATCTACCCTCTTTTGTTTAAAACTGATACTCCTTGTCCTATTGCTACAAACCCTATAAAAGTTTGTCCCAATCTTTCATATAAGCCCCCTTTAAGCATGGAAAGGCTTCAATAAGGTTTCCCAGGAATGTTTTCCAGGATAAACAACCCCAACTCTCTCTACCTTTCCTCATAAAGAAATATGTTCCAACTGTCTGATCATTTCATGAATAAACTCATATCACCCTGCACAGGCTCAATTTCTTCTATGTTCCTTTTCCCCAACAGCATTTCTATCTGAAGCTGTTTCTGGCAGAGATCAGTTTGGTTGGCCTTAGGGTGACTCTTGTGGGTGTTGCTTTCTGTCACTGACTGTTTTCCTAAGCATTCCTTACCCCTTATTCTGGTAGTATTTGCTGATTTGTGTGTAAAGATAATGCACACACTAGCAGACAGTTCTGTAATAATCATGTCTCAGCAGTTGTCTTTGGTCACCAGTAATGAGAAGAAAGGGATGAGCTCAAGAAAATGCTCTAATTAGCTCCTGTAGATCAGAGCACTTCTCAGCTGAAATAAGCCATGTGTCTTCCCAGAGCTAATGTCACTGCATTTAAAGTGGGGGTTTCTGGAGGAAAGAAATTGAGGAGTGTTTTAATGGACAAACCAAAATGATTTTGTTATGCAAAACAAACAAACTGCAATAGACTGAGGAGATGAAGTTCAGGATTTGTATCTGAAAACCTCAACATCAAATATGCTTGTATTTATGTATTTATGTTATATATTTATAGTTCATATTTAGTTTGCCGTGATCTGTGCTCTTTGGCTATTTTCAGACTGGGTTTCTTAAGCTGTTTGCACAAATTTTCCTTTTGTTTATTTAATCCTCAATTTCTTTCTTGCTAGTTTCAAACGTTAGTCCCTCTCACTGGATTTGAACTAAGTGAAATGACCCACTCTTTCTTTCATTAGTGGTTCCCTGCAAATCTTGAGATGTTTGCAAAGGATCCGTGAATTTATTGTGCAAGCAATTGCGAGCAAAGACAATTTTTCTATGTGAGCACAGTGAAATTTCACCAGGAGCAAGCCACAGATGTCTCTCCCTGAGACAGCTTGCCATTTGTTAAAGAAAACAGTTTGAAGCTTCTGCAATCACTTTTTTCAGGAGCAGCTGCCTCAGTCCCCTGTGCACGTTGTGGTAAGGCAGGTGTGTGTGCATTGCTGCCATCCCCTCATCTCCTGTGCCCTCACTTTAACTCATCTACCCATGTCCTCTTTGGACAGAACAGTGGCTTTTTCCTGCCCACCTATTTCTTGGCATACATTTACCACTTTCCTTCAGGGATGTCTCCCCTCCCTCTTACCATAAGAATGAGTTGTGGGTCAAACAAAGATCATCTACACCAGTACATTGGCACTTGGCAAACAAACATACCTGGGAAGGAGTAATGACTGTCTAAACTCTAAATCTTTTTTGGATACTTGGTTGAATGTTCTGCTGTTTCATTTTAGTCTGGTTGAGAGTGGCTTATAAAGTTTGGACAAAGCAATTTTTTTTTTCATCCAGGCAAGTGGAGACTCTCTGGATTTGAACAAATGTATGAATTCTTAAATTCTCCTTTCTTCTGAAACTTGACATAAGAACTGATATCCTAAACAGTTTATGTGACATAGAGTTAAAGCTGGAAGATTAGAATGAGTATCTCTAACGTCCTTAATTTTTACTAGATGTTTATAACTGCAAGACAAAATTTCCTAAATAAATGGGAATGAAGGCTATCAGCTACAGCTTATCAATTTATACTGGTATCACATTACTGTTTATTATCCAGCATTACAGAGAGCAATCAGTTCACCTGATAGAGAATAGAGCCAGATGCACTGTGTCCTGTTAAAGTTATGAGTGTTAAAATGTTACCCATCCTTAAAAAGAAAACTAGTGAATGTTTTTGCATGTTCACCAGTTTGCTGCAGTCTTGTATTACTTGTGAAACATATGTGATGGCATTTCTGGGACAATCCTGCATTCAAAAAGCTTGGTATTTCCTTCTTCTTGAAGAGGCACATCCATTGCTGACATTACCAATGATGCATAAACCAGCAGTGATAAATTAGACATTACATTTCCCAGTCTAACTCTGAATGATTGTTTTGAGAGACACCTCAATTTCTTCAGTTGTTCCTGTAGCATCTTTGTGAGTACAGTCTGTGTGTGTGTAGCTCCAAATCAAAGCTGATGAAGGTAGGAGGAATATAGAAAGATGGAAGAGTAATGTTTACAGGAAAAGAGCTGAGAAAAGGAGATTTTCACTTATCTGGACAGGTGGATTGCTGTGGATGGCAATATTTGATGGAAGACCCATGCAAATGTCAGGCAGGAAAGCAATACATTCTGACAGCTATCAGAGATCTAACAGAAAGATGCCTCTGAAAGGTAAAGTGAAGATCTACAGCAGCAAACACCTTCAGTGCTTTCTGTGGAGTGGAGATGTGGCAGGTAAGACAGAGTTGAAATTGGATGCTTTGGTACAACATTTCTAAAATCTTTCTGGAAATGGAAAGTAAGGACAGGAATTGTTAAACAGACTTTTTTGCAGATCTGCCACCCAGAAATTTAAGCCAGACAGAAAAAAAAAAAGAAAAAAAAAAGAAAAAAAAAAGATACAATTTCTAGTGAATTTATTGCTTTTCTATATTACTCAAAGCTTGAATAAGCAAGTTGTCAACTGTAGCTCACAGGGACAGTAAGAAAAATGGAAGACAAGGCTATGACAGTTTGGGGTGTTGGGACTGAATACAGAAAGGGAGAACATCTGTGAGCTGAATTTGAACAGATTCCAGGCAGCTGAGATACAAACATGTCACCTCCCAGTCTCCCTGCACAAAGGAACTTACATGGTCAAAAATCATCTGGTCACACAGAAAAGTGAATCCTGCAGAATGGTTTGAAGAGGTTCAGCATTGTGACCTTTCTACTTGGAAGAGGGATATAGATATACTAACTCAAATAACCACTGTTCCTATTGCCTCAGTCATTCTTGTATGAAAAATTAATCAAGATTCATGCTTATCTTTCTGGATAACAGTTTTTATTCAAGTAGGAAGGTGTCTGTAAATTAATCATGCTTCTAAGACCTTATCTACTTGTTTAGCCCCTTCTCATAGGTGAGAGAGGATATAAAGCAGTCCTTGCAGCTTGCAGAGGAGCAGACTCTGCTCTCCCAAATGTAGGAAGAGGGCAGTGTTTCTTTCAGTTCTAAGCTTGCCTTTTCAAGGAGAAAGGGGCAGTATGAGTGAAATATCTAAGATGCTAATTTGGAGGAGGATTTTTATCCCAAGTGGGGATGCTTCAGATGGGATAAGCCAGAAATTCTCAGTCTTGCCCACACAGAGAAACATCAGAACCACAGATTTAAGGCAGGAAGCATGAATCTATCTTAGGTGTCTTTCCTGGCACTTAATTTTTATATCTACATAAATTTCTGGTCGCTTTCTGGGTAACTGTTTGCATCCACCCATCTGATTAACCTTTGCAAAACTCTTACCTACAGGTGCAGCCAGGAGGATAATTATTTAGAGCAGCACTTTGCATCAATTCTTATCAGCTTAGCCATGAATGGGTATTGTGTAGGTACTAAGATATAGGTTATACCCTGCTGCTCAGTTATATCAGATTTAAGTTACTCAGGGGTATAGCCTCAAAGCCTGTGAGTATTTGAATAACTGGTTCTAAGAATAGTGTTGTGTTCCATCTCAGTTACCATCACTAGTCATCCAGGGTATTTGGTAATATGAATCTCAAAACCTGAATATTTTTTCCCCCCTTTATTCTTGAAGATCTTCTCCTTTGAAATCCCATGCTAAGCAGAGATAGCTGGCTAGTTTTTTTGTTAGGTGAGCTAGCATGTTATTTATATCACTTTATCCTGCTCTCCCATCCATCTAA
Organism: Parus major; assembly: GCF_001522545.3. Classification (NCBI taxonomy): domain Eukaryota; kingdom Metazoa; phylum Chordata; class Aves; order Passeriformes; family Paridae; genus Parus; species Parus major. The sequence goes on from NC_031781.1 coordinate 15,222,388, forward strand.
ATCATCCCTGACTTAAATATCACACATAAATAGTGTAGTTTTATAACATGAAACAGGAATGATTGCTATCTGGCCAAGTGGAACTGAAATAAAACCCCAGAGTTTGTGATAATAGCTTCAGAGTGTGTCCTGAGGGCTGGTAAGCCACTGCCATTCTATTGATTTCAAGATATTGCATACAAGTTCTTAAAACGTGTTATTAAATAGGATTTTCTCCTGTTATTTTCTATGAGTAGAATGTGAAACACTCCCCAAAATGCTGTGGTAGAAAGACAGCTGAGGAGGCAGGTGAGTGCCACTCCAGTCACTGTACTACTGACAATGCCACCTTACCTTGTTTGAAGCACGGCCACAGCAGCTCACAGGTGAACTTCTCAATTTTATTGCATGCCAAGTTCATCCTCCTTTGACTCTTTATTGAGAATTTTAATCCTGCAATTTAATGGAAATGAATTTCAGCCACTGGCTTTTGCATTGCTTTCTAATAGCTGTAAAATTGCCCAGGTTCTTTGGAAATTACCCAAGAAGCATGAACTACAACAAACCTTTGGAAAATATTGTTATAGGTTCCAGATGCTCTTAGGACCATTTCCAACAGCCTTTGGTGATAAAGGCTGGAAGCTTTCCAAAGCTGGAAAATGCATCTAATTCCCTCCAGGTCCGATAGCTATGACAACCTCCCTTGGAGCCTTCGGCCAGAAGCACACTGTACTTTTGTTGGGCAGCTCAGACTTTCCTTTAGCAGATGATCGGGATGTAATCATGTTAGCAGTGAATTTTACATTAAAGCAATCCCAAAAATACTACCAATCACTTTAAGTTTATGAACCACATCTCTCAGAAATGAACCTGAGTAACAGGAATTGTGTGAGAGTCAGATAATCCTTCCAGCTGCAGAGATCTCTTCTAGCAATTGTTTTAAGATGTTATTGGGATGAAAGCATTGCTTTAGCTGTCCAACAGTTATAAATGGGGCTTTTTCTTACACAGCATTTCTTTTTCTGGCAATCACCTGATCAGCTGTGTATTTTAATCTGATGTTGTAATGGTCTACCTCAGTTTTTTCTCTTACTGCTTTTTAGCCCAGAGGCATTTTATATCATTTACTTACACTCCCTATTACTTCCCTATTATACATTTCCCATTATGATGATCTCTATTGTTCTGAATGGTACTTGATCTTAAAGATACTGCAATTATTTTAGCCACATGAATTTCAGCCTTGATGGGGTACAGAGCAGGATTTCTATTTTATCTATTAGCAGGTTTTCTATGCTAAATCTTTTCCTTTGACCTGTACCACAGAGGATTCTAACCTAATAGCTGGAGAATGTTTGGAAGTGAGCCCATGACTGGCTGTATCCAAGCTGTAAGAACTCACCAAGTCCACCTGCCCAGTCAAGGCATGGTTGGGGACAATAATATCAACTCTGACAGCTAAATCCAACTGGAGTATCTGTAAGGAAAACCAAGAGGAAATATATGTTCAGCTTCAGAGCTCAGCTAAACTATTGCTGCCAATCTTTAGTCTTTTTTCTCTGGATGGGACAACCTAGCAGACACAGGTTTGTGCATGGACAAGTCCAAAACAGTCACTAGAGGCTTCAACAGTCATCTGAGGGATTAAATTTGGATTGCAAGTGCACCTAGACCTTCCAGCTCTCTACCTGATCCTGACTGACATGTTTTCCTTCTCTTTGCAGGGATAGCAGAACATTTTATGAAAGATTGCTAAACTCATTCATTTTCTATGTCAGTGCATTAAGTGAACCAGTGTCAGGTTATGTAACAGACAAGACAGGAAATGAGTGAGTTAATGGCCATGCAGTTATCCCCACCATGGTGACATCTACCATCCATGTGACAGGTGACAAGCTGGGGGCAGTGGCCTCTTGATAAGACAGAATCCATCCTGCTGTGTGGGCACAGTGCCATGGTCTGTATGGATGGTTTAGGAACCTGAATATCCATGTATACAGCATCCAAATCTGTAATCCACAAGGGATCTCTTCTACGTCATGGGTTGAAATCAATTTTCTAAAGGATTTTATCCCTGTGGTTCTATGTGAGATTGTGGAGAGGTTTTCTTACTCCAGATCCTGTTCTGGCAGAAATTCCAGGACAGTAAGATGACCTGGCTCTAGTCTCATACAGATGCATTTGTAATCTCCCCTTTGTAGTAGAACTCTAAAAGTCACTAAATGTTACAAAACCGGTTACGAAGACAGATCTGTCAACAAAACTTCTAAGAGATTTTTTACTTTCACCTGCTTCCAGTAACTCATTGGTGCATGGATTATTAGACTTTGAAGCTGTGTACTCTGCTCATGATTTAAGTTTTAAATATGGACAGGCTTCAAAATGGAGTGTTAGACTGCACTAACAATGTTTTTCATCACACAAACTCTAAATTTTGTGTGTAAAACTATATTTTCTTGCAATTTTTCTTCAGTGTTTGTGGTGACTGTAATGTCACCATCTGTTCAAGAAGAAATAGCTCAGATGTGTCAGAGACATTAAAGCCATGTAATGTTCCAAAATTTCACATTATGATAAATCTATTTGTTTTCATTTAATATATGTCTATACTAATTATTGTTTTTAGTCAGAATGCCCAACTATAGGAGTCATAAGTGAGAAACTCAAGACTGATTGGATACTTGAGGTAAAATCTTCTAGGGAAGTTGAAAGCAGATTTTCTTCTGACTCCAGTTTGCAATGTTTCTGAAATTAGCTCTAAAAATTACCTGCTTATTTTGTGCCTCCTTAATAAAACCCTTCAGTTCAGAACACACATTGCCTTAGCTGATCAAGTTGTGTTCAGTCTAGACCTGCATTTCAGCTGTAGCAATCATCAACCTTGATGCTTTAGTGAGCAGGATGCTTTTATATTATCCCTGTCTGAGACAAGTCTGCCAAAGACAGGATTATACAGGTGTAAGATCCTACACCTTGGCACATGCAGTTTTCAGGCCCAAATTTTACAACTAAACAATTCATTGTGCATACTGGTTTTATCTAGTGACTTTTGAGTCAGTGACCCCTTTGAAAAGTCAGTCATAGACTTTTTTTGTGTAGTAACTGTTTCTATTCTTACAATATTTATAATGAGAATTATTTAAAGAGATCCCTTTATGTAAAGGGATATTTGCCAAACAGATTGCACATGAAGCAATGTTTATGACATCTATTTGCAAGCTGCTTGATTCTGTAAAAATATCCAACAGGACTGATGTCCCCTTTGGAAGCATTCAAACCAAACTGGAACCTACAAGGGGAACCAAATCCAGCTACATTTTGACAGGATCTTCTTCTGGTGTTCAAATCCATCAGTCTGTGCAATCTTATAGTTCCTAAACTCTTCCACTCATTCAGTGTCCAAAGCACATGGGATTCCTTCTTCCATGAAGAATCCTCTTCTTTGACAGCATGAGTTAGAATCATTGAATCCCAGAATGGTTTGGGTTGGACAGGACTTTAAAGCCCATCTCATGCCACCCCTGCCATGGCAGGGACACCTTCCACTAAACCAGGCTGCTCCAAGCCCTGTCCAACCTGGCCTTGGACACTTCCAGAGATCCAGGGGCAGCCTCAGCTTCTCTGGACACCCTGCCAGGTCCTCCCAACCCTCACAGGGAAGAATTTCTTCCCAATATCCCATTGAAACCTCTTTCAGTTTAAAGCCTGTCATTGCATGCTCTTGTCAAAAGTCCCTTTCCAGCTCTCTTGGAGCCCCTTTAGCTGCTGGAAGGTGGAACATGTCCCAGAGCCTTTTCTTCTCCAGGCTGAAAAACCCCAACTGAATGCCTTCCCTTGACAAAGCTCCAGAGTTTGTCACAATGTTAAATATCAGATAACAGAAAAGAATGAAGCTGTGCTAAAGGTGATATTTACACCAACAAAGAATGCTGTCAGCTCTGTGCCTCTTGTGAGGTTCTCAACAACTTCTGTCTTCAAAGCTTTATTAGGACCTTTCTTATTCTGCCCCAAATCGAATTTCAACCCTTCACTGTGATTCTAAATACATTCTCCTGCCAGCATGGAGCTGCTGCAGCTACTGCAGGTTCAGAAGCAGTTGCAGACATCAGAACAGGGCGTGAAGGTCTGACTGAGGAACTGTTCAGCCTCACAGATATTTTTAGGTGGGTGAACATCTCACTTAGGGTGACTTGTAGAAAAACTTTTAAAGAGATTTACATAATAGTTCCTTTCCATGTGCAGAAGAAATATTTCTCAAGATTAATGTTGCAGAAGTTATCAACAGTGCCTGTACTGAGTACCTAATGATGACAGCCAGTCAGCAAATCAGTGTTCACATTATGCCAAGACTCTTTCCCATAAGTGTTCTCTTACCTTGTCTTCTGAATCTGGCTATTATTGGACAGAAGGACTAGACTCTGTAGGAAAGGCTATTTTCCTAAATACTTCTATAACCAAACAGAGATGGGAAAGACACTTGGGCAATAAAAGGCTTGTATCTAATTAAGAGAAGCAAAATATTTGCCAGTAATCACCTCACTAGAGGCTATCATAGGTTGTCATTCTTCTTCAAGAAAAAGATTGAATTTAAGGTTTAAAATTGATTTAAAATGGCCAAGCACTGGATAGATGAAGATTTTACTAAATTAGCTAGGTAATAAATCTGCTTAATCTCACTCTAACATAAACCAGCCATCAAGTGCATAAATGCAAGGAAATGCATTAATTTTCCTTCTGGCAACTAAGCCAGTTTCTGGGAGTGCCATCTGAGTAGGAATGGATGTACTCTGATATACTGAAGTAATTCCTCAGCTGTGTCTAGAACACTTTCAGCAGGGTAAGGAACCTGACACATACTTCAGGATCAGACATTATTTGAGTAAATAGTTATGTTTTAGAACAATCTGTCTCACTCTGAAGAAGAAACAGTGGGACAGAAATATTTATTCTTTCTATCTGGTCAAGAGGATTGGCACATTCCTGGTAAAAGACAGAAAGTGGGATTCAAACAGCTTGTACAGTTTGGAGGTCAGGAGTTCTGAGATAATGCATCATGGAAGATTTTGTCAGTTCAGCAATTCCTTTATTAAAACAAATAAACAAAGGAAGAAAACAATGCTAATAAAATGCAAATCTGTGTGAGTTGTGGTATGTAAAGTTCATGCTGAAATCTAAAGCATGCTTCAGCAGTTTACATTAAATGCAGTATTTCAAACTCAGATACTTATTATCGCTACAAAATGAAAGTAGGAGATAATAATCTTCAAAATCCCTAAGGCTGCTTTTCTTTTTGAGCAATTTCAACCAAGACCTTAATCAGTACAAGAAAATGGGTGAAAAACGCTTTAGGCATGTATAAAACAACCCAAAAATCATAGTGACAAATCTCATGCAATGGACAGGATTGGATGATACATGCAGTCCTGTCAAAATCCTTTTCTACACTGACTTAGACAAGTCTCTGAGCATGTGAACTCAAGCATGTGAAGAACCAAGCAAATGTTTCTAGAGAAGTTTAGTTTCTTCATGACCTGTTGAGTTTGTTCTCTTAGCTCACTTTAGCATAAGATACTCACAGCTGTCTCAGGTACAAAGTAACAGGTGCTAAAAAAACCTGGAGTAATTATAGAGAAGTCTAGATCAGGGGCCAGATCTCTACCTTTTAAAATAGCTTTGTCTCCTGTCATGCTGTCAGTCATCTCTCAAGTAGTGGCTGCTACCTAAAATCAGAAGAACTTTGTAAAAAGTGTAATGGTGTAAACCAATTTCTCCCTTTTGTAAAAAGGGGGAAAATAGTGTTTGACCCCTATGAGCTGACTGGCGTATGTCTGGAAGTAAGAGCTTTAATTAAACAGATGGTAGCATACATTACCGCTTTACAAATGTGATTAATCATTATAAATGTTCTAGGTCCTTTAAAAGAATGACTAGAGCATCTGGCTATGCACACTGAAACAGTGAACACCCACCTGACAGGAATCCATCTCCATAAGGTAGATGATACTTGTGTTTATGTTAATTATTTGGAATCTTTATGCTTCAGTTGAACGAAGGAGTTCGGGCACATTCTTTTAAATAAGGCAGATTCATTCTGATGTTAGACTGCATTTAGATTCTACCTACTGGTGAATTTTAGCATCAACAAAAAAGCATGAAGTAAAAAAATCCAACCTTAACCCAGCAGTTTTCAAAGATCCTGGAGCTGAAATTGGATGTAGCATTTCAGACTCATTTCAAAACAGCTCTCATGTTACACACTTACTCCAGCTTTCTCAGAAGTCAGTGATCAGATTTTCTGCCTGACTGAAGCTCTCTGATGTTCATGTATGTGATCCTATCACTCCTAACCAGAATCCAGGTATCTTAGGAGTTATTCCTTGTGCAGGTTCTTGGCAGGCATCTGTCAGCTTGCATGTTTTTCTGAGGAGGAAGCATGAGCACAGGGAGAGCTTGGCTGATGCTGGTCAGCTCCTTCTGGGTGCCTTTGCTTATGAGCCTGGTGGTTTATTTGCTTCAAATAGATATTATATTTTTTAGTCTTCTATATTTATCCACGTTCTGTCATTTAGTTCCATCTGCTGTACATGAGAAAATGGAGTCTTTATTTTAGAATCCAAACTGCTGTCAGCTTGAAGCTTTTTGAGACTGGCAGTGCTTAGAGCTGGACAGGACCCTTGTTTTCAGGCTGTTCTCTGTTTTCAGTCTAGAATCATACATTCTACAATTCTTTTCTATGAACCTTTGCCTCTTAATTCATTTTTGTTCTCCAGTTGTACTTTGCTGGCTGATATCCAAAGTATACAGCAATCATGCAGCAGGTGTTTGGTGCCTTGCAGGGAGGGAAGATGCCCATGCAGCTCTCTGGGATTCCTCTTCTTGGGAATATTTTAATAATGCTCAGAAAAATAAGAGAGAGACAAGCCTGAGACTGAATTGCAGCCATCAGGTCAGAGGCAGTGTTCTAAAACAAGCAGTGTAGGCTTAGTTGCCAACCTATATTGGTTTTCATTTGCTACAAATCCCAGTAAGAGCCAAGGGTACTCCAACAAGCCAGTTTGCTGTTCCTCTTGCTCAGCAGATCAATGGATTAATAGTCTCTATAATTTTCATATGGCTCTGAAAGGCTTACAGAAATAAACTTGCTGGAGAGGATCACCTTCCAGTTTCCGTGCATTTATAAAAGCCATCTGTTCATATGTGAGAGCTGGGTGTTATGGTAACCTGAGTGTTTAAACTTGAGCTAATTGCACAGTACATGCCCATGCTCAGGGAGCACAGATGCATGTGGGTGCATGACGCTGGCACGAGGATGGCACAGGGAAAATCCAGAATATGGGAGGCCTTTGGATGGATCTCTCTTGTGACAGTGGTGTGGCTGGAAGCAGGGAGATCATCTCCTCCACAGCCCCAGGGAGCAAGGAGGGTTACTTGTAGTACAACCCCATGCCCAGAGGCCAGGTAACAAATTGTCTGCTTTCCTTCACAGTGTGGATTGGACTATGGGGGAAAGACAAGGGCAGGGTGAAGCTTCCGTGCTGAAATTTCATTTTTTGTATAAACTTTGAGATGCCTTGTGTGTGATTCAATGTGAAAGTACCACAAGTTCATTCCATCTGTACAAAGAAAAGCTCATGATCACTGTGGCTATGAAGTGAATTTGAATCATCCTGCGCACAACTCTGTGTGCCTTTACTGAATTTCCAAGATTATTCTTTGCAGTAATTCGGCAAATTAATTTGGCATAGGTACACAGCATTTTTCTAAATGCCTCATGCTTTTTCAAGTGTCTTTCTGCATGTGGCCATGTAGATCTAATAAAATTTAATAAAACAATTTCCAAAAGCTGGACAGGTACACAGCGTCATTCCTCGTAGTTTGCTCTTGTATTAACCAGTGTCCTGCTGCTGTTTTCCTGCTTTGTGCATCCATTAATTATGGATCAATTATTCAATTCTTTAGGAACTCAGGTGAGCCCTGGGCTACTGAGTTGTGAAATTAAAGCAATGCCACAATGAACAGGAAAGAACATACATTTACTTCAGAGCCATCCTCCTTCTGTGCTGATGTTCCTGAGACAAAAGTGGTTTTCTTCAGTCAATAATTAAGGCAATTGGTGTGATTGTCCTTTTCCCCACACTGCTTCCAACTCTTCCAGCACATTATTTATCAAGATCTTCTCTCTGAGTGACAATCTTTCCCCATTTTTTAATGGCACAATCAAAATCTGAAAGCCAAATGTCTGTTATTACTGTAGGCACAATTCACTCTGCTCTTAGTGTTTCCTAAACAAAGCACATCACAATTACCAAAAGAACAACTGCTTTACAAGGTGAATCTTGTACTTCAGTAAAATGCAGCCACCAAGGATCAGCTCAAAAAATAGAGCATTAATTTTCTATTTGACATGCTGGAAAAGGTGTCAATGCAAATAGAGCAGTGGCTTCTCAGCTTCTGGGAGCAGGAGGAGCAGCACTCTCCATCACATTACTCATTTTGCAGTCACCCTCTTTCTTATGATTGCACTCTGATTCCTCCAATATGTAGCTGGTTAAATCAGTTTCTCTTTACCTTTGGGGAGGGAAATTTCTGGTGACAAGTTTTTTGCTAGTAAAAATTGTTTGCTTTTGAAAAATGCTCTCCGGTGTAAGAATCTGAATAAATTTGAAACAAAATATTTACACAAAATCGATCTATGTTAACAAATGAAGATAATGACCTGTTTTTCATTGCCTTACCCTTTGTTCAGTCATCTACATCAATCAAGTTAATCAATTAAGCAAATTACAGGAAAGATCTAACACTTAATAGTTTTTTTTTTTTGTTTGCATGGAGAAGAAAGGGAAATTAAGCTGATATTGTTTTCAAATATCTGCTCTTCTGCTAAAGTGCCAGGTCTTTTTAGAGTGCTGTATTCAATGCACAGTCTCCCTGGTAATAACTGCTGTATTGTAATTTATCTTTAACAATGCAGCAGGAAGTCAGCTCTCTGTACATAGCGAGGAACGTCTGTGCTGCTGAGAACCAACCTGCTGCTGTCAGAATTCTTTAAAACCTCAGGACAAGGGGTGCAAACCAGTTTGGGCACAGATTTCCTTCAGTTCCTTTACAAAATGGTTCTTCTGTGCTGTGTGACAAAGGATTGATCACACCTCTGATCGGAGGCTGCTTTGGATACCTCAGAAAAACACCACTGAGAACAATCATTTTTGGGACACCAAGCTTCCTCTCTTATTAGTGAAAAAATATTTAGGGCTTCTATTTCATTCATGAAACCAAAGCTGGATTTAGGATGATGAATAAATTTTTGTAAAACGTCTTTTACTCTACTTTTTTTACTCTCAGATATTCCAGATGGACACATTTAGTTGTCTGGTTTCCACAGAGGTCATCATGACCCCCTGTGATGGGAAAGATTGTCTTCTGTCCTGTGGTCTGTGGAGGTGGGAAATATATAAAACAAAAGCTTAAAGTGTTTATTTTGTAATTTTTTTATTTTATTTTTTTAGGTTGTAGCATTTAAAATGGGAAGAAAACTCGCTTCTGGGTAGTCACATAGCAATGATTTCTGGATCATGCAAGTAGCATGCAATAATGGACTGTTTAGGCTGGGCTTGTTCATGTGACGCTTCCAGAAGTTCTCTCTGGAATAATGAAATAATGTAAGCAATAATGTATCCCAATTCAGAGAAACTTTTTGGTTGTGTGATTGATAACACTGAGTTACAATATAGAGAATTTTTTCCTAAATTAAAATGATTAAGCTTTGAAAACGCTGTGTTGAAAGTAAGTCAATTTAGAAATGGAAAGGTAAATTTTCCCTTAGTCTATTTTGAAAGCTGCAGCCTACACATATTTGCAAGTTTCTCTCAGAAAATACTGCTCAGGTGTAATAGCTGCCAGAGGATGGTGAGACAGTGCACTGCTCTGGTGTTAGTCACTCATTGACAAACTGCCTGCTTTTGCCACTAGATTTATGCAGCCATTTAAAGAGAGAAAATTCAGGAGCTGTAGACTAAACTGGAGCAGCATAATGTGCTATTTCTCCATCTAATGGAAATGTCGGCTTCCGTGGTCACTCTTCTGTCTGCCCATGAAATTCTTGAAAGGCAGGCATGCTTTATATGGGACAAATCTAATTAAAAGGGCTCTTTTATTCTCCTTCTAAGGGAACATTTTTTGAGGTCCTTTATTACCTGTCTATATAAGATTCCACTCCACTCTCATGGCCAGCCTTGTCCATCCTCATGGTCCCACTGTCCATGTGTGGGGCTCCCTAGAGAGGGATCTCAGCTTTGCTCATTCTCATGGTCTGTCTGGAAGGAACACAAATAAACTCAAGCCCAGCCTCTTTGAGGTTTCAAATCCATTTCTTCCTGAGATGAACACAGACATCTTCAGCTTACCTGTGCCAGAGTCATAACAATCCTATGGATGAGTCAGCCCAAATCCGCTCCCAAGCCAGAGCTCATCCTGCAGTACAGACACAACAGGATCACTTACAGAAGTGCAAGAACCAGGGCCTGCAAGCTTAGAATAGTTGCATCTCTGAGCCTCAGTTCAGCAGTCCTTTTAATGGGGCCAGTCATATCAGCTTCAAAAAGCACCTTGAGCAATTTAGATAAGCCATTTAGCCAGCAGGGCTATTAATAGACTCTGACAGCCAAACGGGGATAACACTTCTCACTGCTATAAATTAAAGGAGAGTTTCTCCTTTTCTCATGAGGAGTTGGAATAGTGTGAGCAAACACATTTCCTGATTGCTTTTTCCTTTCTGTCTAACTTCAGAATACATCTCTTTGGAGACTGTATCACTTCCTGAATTGCTCCTGTTTGCCTCCCCCTGCTGCTCCCTGCTCTGTCAGCAGTCTGGGATGCAGCCCGTGACATTTTTGTCTCCTTGTCTCAGAGGCACATGGTGCTGGGTCCTGCCCAGATGCTCCTGCAGCCCTTTCTGGGATGTCTAAGGATAGAGCTGTTCAACTGAGTGGCACTCATGGCAAGAGAGGCAGTCTTGAGAAAGAAAATCAGACTAAAAGCAGCCTTGCCTCAGATGTTACAAACAGTTGAAGAAGAACTTGATTTCAATTTAAAGTGCACTTCTTCCCTGCCAGTTCTGAAGTTCCATAAGAGATGACTATGCCACACAATAGCCTGAATATAGTCACTGAAGCAGGGTGAAATTAAAACAGATTTCTTCATATAAGGCATGATGTAATGATTTCTGTCATGCTTACAGCCAGCAATGAAATTAGCAGCTCATGACATACCCAAAATAAGCAAATATTAAAGGCTGCAGGTACTACATAAGTAATAAGACCAAAGCCAGTCTAAGGACCCAAAGGCTGAGTGCATTTCCTTTATTTATTAGGCCAGAATAGAAGAAACTAAAAATAACCATCCACCTGCTCTGAGCACCCTGCCAATTATTTCAAACTACAAACCCAAAATACAATATGAGCAGCTCCCTGCTTCTAGCAAAGCACAATACCCACTCAGATATTCCTACCCCTCCTTTCCAACCAGCGCTTTAATTCATTTCTCTTTCTCCCAGTGCCAGGTCAAGTAGACGAATATTGCAAGCACTGCTGATAGATGCAATAGCAAAGCATTCTTTTCCTCATTTTTCAATGAAAAGTAGGGAATGTTGCCTAAAGTGCAATGAAAACATGTTACAGTGTCTGTTTTTAGAAGCAGGCTTGTAAATTACTAGGCTTTTGTTCTTTGTTCTGACTTTTCTGAAGAGACTTCTTTTTCTCTTCTTTTCTGTGCTTAGCTACTCGGTAATATTTTGACCTAAGAACTTCTTCTCTGCTCTCTTCTACCTTTTAACTCACTAAAGCTTGAGAGGATGAGTAGAAATATTGCTTTTAGCAGGAGAAAATTATCTGAAAAGCTGCTGAGGTTCTTACTGTTTAACCACCCCATCTTTCTTTTAATCTCACTAGAGGTTAAGTTTAACAGTATGTCATGTATTATCCTGAAAGAATTAACACCTTAACAGTTAACATTCTTAATAATTAATTTTACAGGTATTGCCATTACTCAGATATAAACCAAGAAAACAGTTTTTCCCAGACATGTAAGAGCAGTCCTGTGTTACAAACAACAGTTGTGAAACCATAGAGGAAAACCTATCACCCTGGAAATCTACGGCAGAACTTCTTAGAGTGCCAACAACTATACTTGTAATCAACTTCAGTGCCTGAATCCTTTTGAAAAGCTCAAATCAGTCACAGGAGATATCATTGCAACACACAATAGTTTGGGTGGGTCTGTGACTGTTTACAGATGTGACCCCATAGCAGTGAGAGCAGAATTTAGCAAAGGACTGCTGAAAGAATTTAAGAGATTCAGATGCCCATATTATAGGATTTCTCCTTCCACTCCTTCTACAAGTATTTCCCATTCATGCCTCATCTGACTGTCCCTAACTGGGTGTAAGGCTGCAGACACACATTATCTTCTGGAGCATCTGTGCTGCTTAAGAGTTTCTGCCCACAGCCCACACCCATCTGTCTCCTCTCCCTCTGTCTCTAGTTTTCTAAAGTCACCTGATTCCCTTCAAGCCTTCCAGATGTCTATCCAAATCTCACTGATATTACCCAGAACCACTGAAGGCTGGGCCACAAAGTAGGAAAGGACTTTTCCCTTTCACTGAAAGGGAAAAATATTCTTTTCCTTTTTCTAACTAAGGAAAATAAATAGAAAGTATTAGATGTATTTTTTCAGCTCAAAGTCCAGGAAAAAAGGTGGATTTCTCATTGTCTTCACTTTGTTGTTTCCTTCATTTTTTTATACCAGCATGGTGAATGTGCATTGTTTTTCAGATCTGCTCCAAGCTGTGCTGCAGGGGAATCACCCCTTCTCTAGGGATGCACACAATCCCCAGCCATGAGAGCCTCTCTGTACCTTTCCATGTCCCCTACTCCAGCATGCACCCCTCAGGTTTTGTACAATACATGGTATGTAAGCTCTGAGCTGCAGCTCAATGTACATCTTTTTTGCTGTTTCATTTCAGGAGACATGCTCACTTGGTACATAAATAAATCTGAAGGTGACTACACCAGATGAAATATTAATAAAAGCTCCTCCTTTCTATTTCTGCCATACCTTTGGTGATTCTTTGCATCCATACAAACCAGGTAAGTGACTTCCTGAGCTGCAGCAGATGCTGCCTTCTCTTCCTGGTCCCTTGTGTGTCCCTGCTGCATCTCTGGAGCCCAGAGCTGCTCTGGCTGCTCCAGTCATTTTGGTCTCTGTGTGTGCTTCAGGCTCCCTGCACAGCAGCCTCCTGCTCACCACATGTTGGATTCCCTGAAACCTCTCTCTGATCAGCTTTCCTGATCTGTTGATCAGGAACAATGTTCCTGGTCCCAAAATATGGGATTACCTGATGACAAAGGTAATGCCCTTTCAAAGGATCTTGCAGCAGAGGCTGAGAATAAACAGATGCTCTCACTCACGGGGAAACTGAAAGTCTTTGCTTAATCAAAAGGTGTTGTATGGCCTATTTAATATTAATAAAATTGTCTTTTAAGCATAATTTAGAGAAAGCTTTGATATACAACTTGCTTTCTGTGTTTTATAAAAAGGATGAAAAGTGCTTCAGCATTTCTAGATTGTTCCTTTCCATTGTTTGAGCTGCAGCAAACAGTGATGTGTTACTCACAAGTGCCTTTGTTTGGATGTAAAAGCTTATTTAAAGTGACATCAAGACTTTCTTTAAATGCCCTGGCCAACAAAAAGGGAAAAAGAACCAAACAATTTATGGATGTGGCTTGTAAAATTCCATACTCAGTGCCCTTTAGTATTGTAATCCCATGTTCTCAAAATTCCTTCCAGATATATTGTCAGATTTAGTGAGTAAAGGTGAGTAAAGGTGAACTTTAGTCAATAAGTTCATTATAATGGTATTTCATAGGTTTGGGCTTGTGATTAATGGATTGTAAATTTATACTTTAAGACTAGAGGAACATGATCATATAAATTGTCTTATTGAAGTTAACAGGGCTGTTCTTTGAAGAAAAATGCCACTCAGCAGAACACTTAAATGTATGCATAGCTCTAAGCATATGTTTTAAGTTCAAATGAAGTCAATCTTTTGGTTTTAAGAGAGCTTGATTGTGCTTAGGTTCCTTAAAACATTTATATTAATATATTGGGTGGCTGCTGCAGTAGCCTTGGGGTGTCATTAATGATTTAAGAACCATAGTCTTTCTAAGCACTCATGAACATAAGGTAAGAGAACTACTGTTAGTTGGCAACAAGGTTAAAGCCTTAAAAACTCTGTCATCTGATATGTTTATTAAACTTTCATATGCATTTTGCAGATGCAAAGAAGAACATTTAACTACATACCAGTTGCTGAAGACTGGTACCTGCTGCCAAGTGTTGTGAACAAAAAGTTGCCAGAGAGCAGTTCAAGAATGGTAGTAAGGAAAGGATCTGCTATTGCTAATATTTCTGCCCACATATTCATAAAAAAATATTGTGGATTTGCTCTGAAAACCATTTTCTTTGAGTTATTTTGGAATATCCTTTCCCTCACAGACTAATAGTACTTTGTGGAAGGATGGGAAGGAGCTCTCTGGTCATAGTTCTGTGTAGTGACACAGCACAGCGTGATAAGGAGCATTGCTGACACAGCAGCAGCTCCCTTACAGCAAAAACTGCTCTGTGTAAGGAAAGTTTGAAGGCAGAAGTTCATTCATTGTATTTCTCTAACAACGACACCTGATGTCTTAATTATAAGAAACCAATACAGAAGGAACAGGAACATTCTACATTATTAAACAAGGGTGTTGAGGTTGAACATATTTTTTGCTCTATACACCTAGGACACTGTATATACAAAGGAAACTTTTAAAGTAAGCCTTCCAAGGTCCTTATCATAAGTAATCTGTCAAGAAACACAAAACAAACAGCACGGTTAATCCCCTGCTTCTGAAGTGTATCTCCAGATTACTTGGCAGCACAAAGCAATCACATGCTCCACAGAGCATCCTTTCCCTTGTTGAGAGAAAATCAGTACATAATTTTTTTTCTCCCCTTTAAATTTCAAGTTAATTTTTACAAGAGACTCCAGGTCTTTCCGTATCCACAGCCACCCCTCTCTCCAAAACTGAAGGAGAGCACTCCTGCATTGGTGTTCACACCTTAAATCAGCCCCAAACCTACAGATTTCCTTTAGCAAGGAGTTCCCTTCACATCAAAGAGGTGAATAATAGGCAAAGGTTACAGCCCCTTTGGCCATTTATCTAAAGTAAGAATAGTGAAGGACAGAACAGCAGTGGTGATGATTGATCAAGTCCAACCCCTTTATATTTGAGCAAACCTCCTGATGAACATTTTACACGGCAGGGATCAGTCCTGGTTTTGGAAATGCCCAGGTACACCCATAAAAGCCAGGAGAGGGAGGGTGAGCAGATAACTCCAGAGCCCTGAGAGGCCATTCCTCACCCATAGCATGAGTTCTGCTCTGTAGCACTTGGTTGCTGTTGTCTCAGAAAACACCATTCTTATTTGCACAAATGGGTTGATAATATGACATCTTTTAAAGGTTTTTTTCCACATAAATGCACAGAAGGAGTGGGTTCATATCACCAGGCTTTCTGCTGGACACTGAGTGGTGCAATTCTGAAGAAATTCAATAGTCCCTCTTTTTTCAGGCCAGGCACAAGTATCATGCATTGAAAATAACAGAAGTCTTTATCTGGCTGTGGGTTTTGAGAACTCGTAAAATGGGTAAATGTTGATTAAATCTCAGATACACTGCATTGGGCAGTGCTTTAATCAATCTTTTTCCCCTATATATTCCCCAAAGAGATGCATATTTTAATTTAAAAGCTCTGGAGAAATTAAAAAGAAGACAGCAGTGCCATCACCAATAGGATGTAGAGAAATATCAGAGACTTCATTCAAACATTTTCAGGCTTTTATATAGCAGAACTATGAAGGGCTCAGAAATGTACAATATTAGAAATGTAAGTTTTTAACATTGCTGTTCTGCTTCAGTGAAAGGCCATAAATATGATATTTATAAAGTTTTGTGTTTGCCACTCAAGGACCCAGCATAAAACCTATTTGGTTTATGATTAGAAATATGTTCTGTTCCTTTTCCAGATTCCAGCCTGTACTCTGGAAGTCAAAATGCACATTTTCTATCAAAGGCATTGACAATAAAGATGATTCAATGCCAAATTAGGGGCCCAATCAATGTCTCAATACCTTCAGATTTTAATGCACATGTCCAAGACTAAAACTTATTTAACAGATTTTAGCATGCTGATGCAAAGAAGGCAACTTACATCCCCCTCTTACTTTTGACTTGGCTCTCAGGAGCTGAGAAGAATCAAAATAATTTCTGTCATAATAGTAGGATAAGGTGAGTGTTGTCTGAAGAGGACATAGGGCACAGGAAAATCTGCTGTTCTTACAGGTTCTTTCCCAGCTGGAGCCACAGTTTGAATTGTAATGGATACCCTTTTGTTCTCATACACAAAATTCTCTCTGAGATTACGTGAGGGAGCCGTGAGCAAGTTATCCTCTGGATATTAATTGATTTCAGCTAGAAAAACAATGTAGCAGTAGTCAACCCACAGCTGGCCAGTGAACAGAGCTGGCTAGAATTAATATTTAAAAATCATTTTGCTATGCAGAAATAAGGCAAGTGTGATCAGGCAATGTGGTATTTACATGCTTGCTGCTATCAAAGTTCAGAGCTGTTGTGGTCTAAATAATTTTTCAACAGAAAGATGTAGATATTTGTTTTGGAAGATCACCTTACTTAATATTTGACACTTTACTTCTTAACACATTATTTGAATAATATTTGGAATAAACTTTTTTTGTAATTAAAACTTACAGAAATAATATAAGGTTGGCCTGTGAGTCGTCTGAGCATTCTTATAAACTTCTTTTATTTTCAGCTCTTCCTTGAATTAAAAATAAAGTTCGGGTGAATGGAAATTTTCTTCTGACAGTTGGTATTTAGAGAAGCATTTCTGTAGCTGCAGCTTAGCATGGATGTTGAGGAATAACAGAAACTTTTTAAATTATAGAACTAATTATCTCCGCGCAGCTGATCAAACACTTTGCACTTCTAGCTGTGAGCACAGCTCACCACATCTGTTGGCCTCTCCCTGGGTAAGTCTGTGCTGCACTTGCTGCTGTGAATGTTATGGAGTGGAGACACACCAAAGGCAGCATTAAACTAACAAGCCTTGGATTTGTTATGTGACAGCACAAAGCTCACTGGTGGCTTCTTGCCTGGAGTCTCACCCAGCCACTTGCTGGGTGTTGGAGCCAGCGGAGGGTTTGGGGGTGCCACAGAGCTGGGCAGCTGCAACTGCTGATGCTGCTTGTCCTTCACAACCTCTTTACTGCTTTTTGGGTGATTTTTTTTTAGAGTTACTTCAGAAAGCTCACTGGACCCACACATTGCACTCAATGTTCTTGGAGGACAAAGGGTTGACTGAATTGGCGCAACATCAAAAAGGGAAAAAGTCCAGGCAGACCTGAGGTAGTTTATCCCTCCATGCAAAAGGTCAGTATCCTTGAGCTGTGCAAAGTGGAAGAGGGAATTTGTTAAGATAGGCACAGTGTTCTCTTGAGTATGTTGTATTGTGACTATTATTTAATATTGAAAATCTCCTTGTCTCACTTAGATAGATCATGAGGACTCCTAGAGCTGCAGGATAGAAGCACAATTGATGTACAAGGTGCTCACCCTCAGCTGTCACACACACAGACTGTATCAAGAGTTAGAACAACCTTCCTGCAAACACAGAGATTTCCACCTGCAGGGCCTGAAACACTCTCATCCTTGTGCCTTGGCAAACCCTGCACTCCTGTCCTGTGTGCAGTCACTGCCTCGTGCCATATGTCCAGCTTTATGCACATCCATATTAATAGAAAGCCATATGATGTTGTGTTTCATGCTTATGTTTAAGAATAGTGCTACAAAGCTTTCTGATGCTCCATATTCTCCTTGCAAGCAGAAAAGAAGAAGCAGTTGCATCCCTTTTCTTCAGACTTGTGCCATTTTTCCCCATTCAGGATCAGCAATTGTCAGCCCGTTGTTTAAAAACCCCTTGTGCTGGTGCTGTTTGTGGTGCCTAAAACTCTTACTTTCTCTAACAAAAGGCTTTTTATTGTTACTTTTTCCTCCACTGAATGAGAGAATAAGGGCAAGCGATTTTTGATTTAACCTCCTACTGTTGAGTTTTCAAATTTTAAAGTGTTAACAAAAGGGAATGCATGTTTTCAGTGTTGAAAGCTCTGATTATGCTATGGTAAAAAATTATAAAAATCAAAGGCAGGCAGACAATAGCAAGCTAGAGATAAGTGAGTCTCTGTAACTGCTGGCCTCCTGTAATAGAAATGGAACTTTGTCAAGAAAGCAAACTGTAAAGAGAGACAAGTCTTAGACTGTATCCATTTTTGATAGATTTAGTTAACCTACAAGGGAACAACAGTATTGACATATATCACTTTGAAAAATGCCAGCTGAATGAGGTATTTTTGTTTCCTGGGTTACATGCTGAAGCCATGTCATTTGTTCTGGTTTTTTTTTCAGTCTCTGCTAACACATTCTGTTCCTGTATTTTATGATTATATGTTCACTCTCTGAACTACCCCAGAGATATTGATTGCATTTCTTGGAGAGTGAACAGTATTTCAGTCTATATGAAACTCTCATTTTTGTTCCTATTTATGTAATCTTTTGGACTAGAAATACAATTAGATCAGTAAAATTACTGTCCTAAAGACCCTTTAAACCTAGTAAATTATTTTTGGTAGGGAAACTTCTGGTTCCACAGTTTTCCTCAGCTGACATAACACATAAGAAAGATTTACTCCCAAAGGAGGAAAGTAATGAAATTAGCTAAATTTGGGTGTTGTCCCAGTGGGTTTTTCCTAATAATTAAACACTGCCTGGTCCTGTGCCTTCCAAGTCTCCATCCTGGAAGTATAATGAACATTAAGGAAAGTAACCTTCAGGTTTTTTGAGTCTTCATTAAAACTAAGGTTGTAGCTGCCTGCTGAGGCACCTCACAATGCAGACACAGATCTGGGATTTTAAGATTCAGATCTGTTAAGATTCAAAGCATGACCAGAACACCAAACCAATATGGTCAATGTCACCACTGCTGTTACTCACAGCCTGTTTGAGGAGAACAGTTTGGGTCAGGCTTGTCAACAACAATTGATGTGAACAAAGCGTTTATAAGAGTATTGTTCTCTTTTCCTTTCATTCTCTTGTTGTCCATTTCCTACATGTGTAGTGAGTGGACATCTGTGTGGGCAAACTCTGTTCTCCATGGTGTCCTGCTGACACTCCATCAAATCTGTGCTCTGGTAAATTCCTACTGGTGTGGCTCAAGACCCTGCTTGGAGCTTGCTGCTCACTCACTGCTCCCTTCCTGGGAAAGACATCACCTGCTGATAAGGAAGGGAGCTGAGAGTGTTGATAGCAGCTCAGAGCAGCTCTGCTCCCAGGCCAGTGGCAGAAAACAGAGGTGTGATGTGCTCTGTCCTTAGCAGAGATGCCACAGCTGTTAGAAGTGGTTATCCAACTTTCTCTCACATTGTGGGTGAACAGCTCTTCTTTGCATCAGAGTCTTAACAGGCACAAAGTGTGAGCTCCTGGGGGAGGTAAGGAACTCAAAGAAAGATTTCCCAGTGTCTCAGCACTGGATTTTTGTGACCCTTTCAAGGGTCTTTCTATCTGAGAGGTTGCTGTGCCCATAGTCTCTGCTGCTCTAACTCTGGGATTACTCCAATGCACATCCAAGTCTGGACTAATTTACTTTGCTTTTCCTAAAGCATGTTTGGAGCCTGGCTAATGTGGTCATGGAGCATCTGGAATGGCTTGGCATGCATGAAGAGCAAGCTCCCATCTCCACAGAGCAAAGCAATAAACCTTTTGTATCACTGAATTCCAGGAGGAGTAGTTCCAGGAGAGCTCAGGAAGAAGCAGAAAGCTGCACAACAGCCTAAGAGCAGCTTGCCACAGGATTGATGTGCTGGCTGGATTTCATGTTTAGGTGGGATGCTTCCAGCCTGTGCTTCAGGTACTGAACTGCTCCTGTGTTTTAAGTTCACACTTTGATTTGGTGCCGTGGGAGATATTCTGGAATTGTGTGGTTAAATGCTGTGGTGGACTATTGTAGAGGTTCTTTCTGATATTCAGGAGTTAAATTATTGCCATCCCATTACCCACTTATGGCCTTAATAAGAAAGCTGTGATGATCCATGTTTTATCCTTTTAGGGTACAAACTGTATAACTAAAGGGACTAACCCCATTCTGGTGAACGGCTGAAAATGTTTACTATGGGATAAAAATTAAATTATGCTGAGAAACATTGCTTTTATGAAACAATTTGTGCTGAGAAGATGAGTCTGCTATGAAAAGCACAGGATTTTGTTGGAAATGTGCCAGAACAGCACTGTCCCAAAATGATTAATTTGACTTCACTATAAAATTCCTTAATTCAGATGAATGACTGGGCTTTGGGCTGGTTGGTATTTTAGGTGGAAATGGTACAAAATGGGAGTTGAGTGGCAAAGATTTGGGAAAAGTCTTCATGGGTAAAGACTTAGACCCAAGCCAGCTCCCAAGGATGGCTGTTTTTCTGTCCCAAATTATTCAGGAACTCAAACTTCAGGGGGATTGCAGTGAATGGGTTTGATTTTGAGAGTCTACAGCATAATGTGAGACAATGGGCACATTAAAACCTATATTGAATTGAATAATGAATAATGAAACTACATACAGATTGAATAATGCTGAATCAATACATGAATGGAAGTATGTGACAGGGGTTGCTATGGCATCTCCCTTATTTAATAAAGGAATAAATAAAGGAATGGAAATCTCCATAAAGGGTCTCAGCAGAAATTAGAGCTGCTCCTGGTGGCTCTAATATATGCAGTAGCATTTTTTGAAAATTAATTATCTTCCTCCATAAACAAGAACACGGTTTTTTGATCATGTTTAAAATGATTTTAATTTGTCTAAATTTATGCCAATTCCAGTTGAACTGTCCCTGAAGCTTCACTTGGGAAGTAAGGAAGTTATGAGCAGAGAGCTGTATGAGTGTTTTGTTCAAATTTCTGGTTTGTGCTGGATGTGTCAGAGGACAGACAAAATACAGTCCCAAGTGCAGTTCCTTGGAGAACGTGGCACCTAAGCCTGAAAGAACTTGAGCCCTTAATTCTATGACTTGACTTAACAATGAAGGGATAATAACAGGATTTACTCGATCCCCCTGAGCTGGAAAACCCACATTTACATTCCAGATGGAGATGCCAGACCACATCCTCACATGTAAAATCAAGGTGTCCATGGAATGAATGGAATTACACAACTTGGGTGTGGAGAGATGAAAGGGCAAGAGAGTTATATACAACAGATTATTAATCTATGAAGTTATGATCCACTTTTGCTTGTCAAACATTGATTTTTCTCATTTAGTCTTACAAGGATGTGATGATATCAAACACATTGAAAGAGTTTTTCTGATCAGAGCTTTCAAGATATGGCATTTAATTATGTGTCATCAATCATGTGTTGTACTCTTCATCTTGAACTGGACAGTGCTGAAGTTGCACATGACATCTTGTAGGTGCTCAGATGTGTAATTTATTGGCAACAGATATTTAGATTTTCTCAGCAGCATCTCTTACTGATAAAATCTCAATTATTCTAGCAAACATTTCCATGCACATCAACAGCAAAAGGGCATATCATAGCAAAAGAAAATATAAAGAAAATTTGGATAAAGCTCCTTAAAATGTTTTGGTTTTTTTTCTTTCATTTAAAGGTTGAGTGGAGGTTTCTCTGTGCTTGAGCATTTGTTACCCCTTAAATGTAACACACCCACTACATCTCCTACTGTTCCTGGAGACTGTATCAACCTCTAAATGAATAATTTAAAGCTAAGTTAACTTTCCTGAGAAGGAGTTTACTGAATAGATGTAACTGGTGCCCGGTAGTTAGCACATTCCAGGGTACTTGATGAATAAATTATCTTTTTTTCCTCTAGCATGAAACAGTCCTAATTTTTTTTTAAATACATTTGCTCAAAATATCCAAAAAAAGTCAAATATATTTTTATGTGTGAAGAGCCTTCACTCACTTGAGTCATAGGCGTCTATTTCCACAACAAAATGTAAAAACCTAATGAAAAATGATTAATGTTTTTCTTAGGAGAAAGTATCATTGTCTGCTTGCAGAATCAGGCATTTTCATGTCCTTGATTTAAAGCTTATCAGCCACATGAAGGTCGTGCACCTCATGTAGGTCAGGCAGATGAAAAGCACATCTTTCCCCAGATTTTTGTGGAGAGAAAACAGCTCATGGGGACATTTAAAAGTAGCCAAAAAAAGTTAATTTAAAGGGCTCCTTACCTCTTGCTGTTTGTCTGAGTTACAACTGAGGAAAATGGAGCAGATTTAAAAGAAAACTCTTCACCCTGTGAGCTGTGGGCCCTTGCAGCCTCCCTGTCATAAAAGGGATGCACTTCCAGATAGTTACAGTCAGTGAATTGCTGCAGTTAATTAAAAGTATAAATAATTTGCAACAAGAGGATGAACGGGGTTGGGAAAATTATTTGTCCATGAGTTGATTGCAAGTGTATTTTTTAAGTTCCCCATGATCTGATTTTTTTCCCACGGGAAGAAAAAAGTTTGGGCCAGAACTGGAAAGTCAGCACCATTTGAGCTGAATTCAGAACTGCTGGATAGTTTTGCCTTTCTGTAACTCTGCTCTGTAAATCAGCAAACAAAATTTGGGAGCTGAATATTTAATTCTCAGTAATAAGCTATACTTGAGAATGCATTTGCTCTCTCCTGTGGATTTGCACAGATACACTTTTCTTTGCCATGATGTCACTTTTCTGCCAAACTGTACTGTGAAATTTAATGAGAGGCTAAAGGATGTTTATTGAGTTATTAATTTCTTTTCACTCATCCATTAGGCTGAAATTTCATCTTTTTACAAGAAGACATTCAAACACCTTTTGAGCAAAAAGAACCAGTAGGAAAGGTTTTAGCCACCCTGATTTACAAGGGGATTTTACATGTGCCACAGGTAGGGGCAAATAAACAACTGAATTCACTATAACATCACTCCATGCAACTTCCTCTTGCCACCAGTTAGGCCCTAATACACTTAGAAGGTTGCTCTTCTAATTTGAACAGTGTGAGACTTTGGCTGGAGGCTACTTCTGTGGCCCAGTGATAAAAGAAGACATAAAACAACCCAGTGCCTGATCATGCTCCCTGGCTGTCAGTGAATCATGTTTAATAGCATCTCCATTGCAGTTTTGGCCAATTTGCTTGCAATGGCATCCTTTTCCATGGGCTTGCTGCTCAGCAGGCCCTGGAGCAATCTATGAATAACTTCCCAACAGATGCTGTTTATGAATTGAAGCAAATGGCTTCCCTGTTTCTCTTTTTTCTCACTTCAATAATTTTCAGTTACATTACGATGAATATTTATAGTCCTATAGCAGTGCATAAAAATGGGAACAAGCAGACCTGTGCATTGTTTCATACGTGAGTGCTGTTCTAATGGCTTTTGCCTCAATGGTTTTAATGTTCTGCTGATGGACTGAAAAGAGAATGCAAATTGTAGATCAGTCACTTCCATTCACGGTTTTAGCAGACTGGGCATGATGGAAGAGTGTATTAGGAGCAAGTGTAGTGTACCTGATCTTCTGGAAATATTACACCCTCTAACACAAGCCTACAGTACCATCCTACTCAGCTTCATCTCCTGGGAGTAATCCCAACTCTCTGCCTTGTTGACTGCAGGAGTTTGCACCAGTGCAGCCAGTTCTTACTGGGGGTGTTGGGTTTGTGTGGCCAGGATTTGGGAGTGGGGGCTGCCAGAAGCTTCTCCCTTCTCTGATGGAGCCCACATCAGCCAAGGCTGATCCTAGCAGTGACAGAACCTCTGGGATAATGCATTTAAGAAAAGGAGAAATATATCTGTGCAATGGAAACTGCAGCTGAAGGGAGAATGTGTGAGAGAAGCAGCTCTGCAGGCACCATGGTCAGTGAAGAAGGGGGAGAAGGAGGGGAGGAGACATCCAGCCCTGGCCAACCCACTACACTGGATTCATCATGCTCCAGGTAAAATGTGACTTAGCATAAAATTAATGGTTAGTGGTAGAAGTATCCAGTGTTTCAAGTAATTCAAGGGAGAAGCTGTTTGTGATCAGCCACTGTTCTCTAACAGAACAGTGCAAAATTCTTGTTCAGTCCTAAAAAGGCCACTTTACAACATTTTATAATTCTGTAACAGTTCTTCAATGTTGTTTTGCCAAGAAAAGTGGTTAGATTTACAACTGTAGATGTTTATTGAGTTTTTTTCCATGGGAACTGCTCTTGCTGGTGCTTCATTCATCTCCAAATGTCTGAACTACTTGTCATTTCTATTAAACAATAGAAGGGCTAAAGAAATAATGCTTTTACTATCACAGTAATTCCAAGATTAATAAGCCCCTCTAACCTATTAGATACACTTGTACAAACATATTGTCTATAAATCTATGCTAGATACAAAGCATGCATATTTAAATACAGAATATGTCAAATTGTGGCATTTTCCACTGCTCAATAATAAATTCATTTATACAATAAAAATAATTGGAGATATGAATGACCACACACATTATTCACACTACACATCTTTAACACAGCAGTTTATTCCCAGAACAGAAGCTGGAAATAGGAAACAATCTGAACAATTTCTTGTATCCTAATATGATGGCACTCATGTGGATTGCAGCTTTTAAAAATCCACTGTAAATAGAGCACACTAAATAAATATGACTGTTGTGCCTATGAAACCCAGACTGTGTGATTTCATCACTTTTGGTTTCCCATAAATGAATAAAAGGCATATACCATGTTAACTTACATTACCAATTGCTGTGTCAGAGAAGCAAACTGGAGATATGCAGTGTGTCCTCAGTTCTAGTCCATTAAGTAGCAAAATAACACAATTACAGCCACGCCAACCTACACTTGTAAAAGTATTTCTTTAACATTCTGAAGTCTATTCTAAAAGGCACAGATTGTAGAAGGCTGGACTTTCTAATGGACAGGATAATTTGACATTTGAAAAGGTGCACTTGTTCCATTTTCCATCAAATCAGTAACTTGAGGGGTTGTCATGTTGGATTATTGAGGAGCCCAGAGTCAGGCACCAGCCTTAGGTCTGCCCACACTGGGTGGTGGGACCAGACCTGTGGCTCTTCAGAGAATTTGGCTCCAGCCTTTGACCCACTCATCTTCTTCTCCAGCCCATTCCATCTGCTGCAATTTCCTTATAAACTCCTGGCACTTCTGTCCTGCTTCCTTTGCGCCAGGAGAGTGCAATGTGCCGGTGGCTTTCTCACATCTTTGCTGAGGTTTTTTTCTGCTCTTCTCTAATCAGTCCTGCATAAAGTATGGAATCATAAACAAGTCCTTCCCTTGAGATTACATTTAATTAAGAAAGGTACCAAACCCACAGTAATGTAAAGGCCTAATTTGAATTTTTCTCTATCTTTTAAGAATGAAAAATGCAGTAAAATGTTGACTCGATACTCACAAAAATGTCTTCTTCCCGTCAATCACACACAGTGGGTTTTTATTTAATTATTCCATATAATTTATCTTCACAGTTCTCTCTATAACTCATTTCCACAGCTCCTTGCTTCTTGGACAGGTTATTGATCTAATGTGTGCAGAGGAGGTTTTTTAAAGTCGGTCTTTTAATAATTACCACCTATACACAAAATCAAGGAGCTTTTTAATACAGGCAGTAGTAAAAATTTGATCAATGTGAGCATTACAGCATTAGGCTTTAAATTAATTGTTTCAGCTTACACTTTAGGTAACTTTGACATCACTTCAATATCTGATCTTTTCAGAATTTTATCATGTAGGAAACGTTATCTTCATAAATCACTGTCAGCTAAACAAACATAAAACAAAGTGGCCTGAACAATTTTCCAGGGGAAGTTGGGGACTGAACTAGATACTGGCCCTAGCTTCCAGCCCCATGACTGTGATTGAATATTGCAAAAATACCAGGGAAAGCATTGAAAAAGCTCCACCCAAAGCATTTTACAGAAATGTTTGTAATATATTACAGATAAATTGGGACATAGCAGAGATGAGTTATGCTGCAGAGCAAGACTGAGTCTGTATCTCAGAGCTTTTTTCTTTAGTTCACCACAAAAATTCCTACTAGAACTGGAATATTGGACTAAGATCAAAATTAAGTTGCTCCCTCCTTATTAACATCAATTAGTTGTTTGTTTTTTTTTTTAAACCATCACGAATTATTTACTTTAAAAGAAATCTGAAGTAATATGTAGACAGTGAACTGGGGGAGGGGGTCAAGTGTGAAGACATTTTGCATCACACACTGCTCAGCTCCCCACTGCTGCTCAGGGATCATCACTCCTAGTGGCAAATTCCCTCTGGGAGCAGGAATAACAGAGCAGCCCCAAGAGATGTCAAGGAAGTGATAAAATGGGTGTTCTTTCCAGGAGGAAGAGATACCTATAAAATGCACATTTATTCCTCCAAAGGGATTTAATGGTGTGCACGTAGTTGTGAACTTCCATGCATTTAAACAATCATAATGCTGGGTGTTTTAATGAGTTGTTTATTACTGTGGATTGTCCATTTGCCACACACCAAGCAGGCTATAAATACTGATTGATATCAATTATTAATAAAATCACCATCTTTTATCACTTTCTTGCCTGACATAAACTACAATGAGGTGAAAGTCCTACAGATGCTTTTAAGTGGTTCTCCTTCCACTCTCCCAGCACACATGAAGAAAATATTTGATTTTATAAAGCAGTGGAAGTGCTTTCTCTGTGGCTAGAATAAATTTCCTCAGTTTTTCTATAGTGGAGACTAATAACCAAAGTGGCTTTGTTATTACCTAACAAAAGACTAACATGTTTTATCTATAAAAAATCATATCTTTTCTTTTTTCTGTTTCATCTCAGCCTTGTTTTCTGCTATAGTTAATTACTTTTCTCATAGACAAACTCCATTAGTAGTAACAAGGGAGATCCAGATTAAGGGCTCAGGGAGACTTGGATCTTAAAGTTAACATTATTGTGTGAGCTGGAATTTATCAATTTGGGATTAAAAATTAAACACCAAAAATGTTTTAGAAGCATGACTCATAGTCAAACCAAAATACTAGAATGTTTATTTGATTCCATGGAAGAGATAGTTGTCTTTGTCTTAACTCTTTGGGAATTGCACTGGAAATCAAAAGGAATAAGTCTTTAACAAAGCTAAATTTGAAACATCACATGTGATAGTTTCTTTTTTTTTTTTTTTTCCTTTCCCAGTGTGACAGGACTCAGACAAAAATAGCAGGGTAATATCACAGATGTTCCTTTACAGCAGTCAGTCACTGGTATTGCTTATCCAAATGATGTTTTAATACAAACACCCAACTGCTCCTTCTGTTTTATCATTGTCAAAATTTTCTTTCAGATGTGATAAATGGAGAAATGTGAGCAGATGTGGCATTGACAGTTTGCCTTCTCCACTGGGCTGCTTGTGGAAAGCTTGAGTCACATCTGCATTTTTAGAATATTTAATTCTGAGCCTTTTCCACGCAGTCTGCCACTCCTCAGTTGGCTGCTGGGGCCACTGTGGATGGGCTGGGGCTGTGCAGGAGATCTGGAAAACTCCTGCAGCTCAGAGCTGTGCAGCATCAGTCTGCTCCTGGAACCTCAGGTACCTCACTGACTTCTTGGAGAGCATTGGGAAAACTCAATTTCCATCCACAGATGGCCCCTGCAAGCTTTGATTGTGTTTATCCCAGATTTTTCCCAATGTTTGCTGTGGTACCAAGCATCCCTAACTGCTGCATCACTTTGGGTTCAGCCCCAGCTGTGCTCTCATAAAGCCAGTGATAAGACTGGCTGCCAAAATCAGATGGATGGGATTCTGCAGCCTCTGGGATGTCTGGAATTTCAGAGGAAGGATATTTCTTGTCAGGTGGAGGTGTTTCAGGGCATATGGTGGAATTTGGGCAGGAGTCACCTAGATTCCAGCTGGCAAGAATCCTCTAACCTATGGAAATGGGTAGCCTTTGAATCTGGGAACCAGGCAGAGAGAAATCCCAAGGAAGAAACTATTTCAGTGTAACAGCAGCTGAGGCCATAAACCACTGTGAAATAAATATTCTTTATAAACATAAAGTGAAAAAGTAGTCCCTCACTTACAGTTTTTATGTGATTTATGTCTTTAATTTATTTAAATCAGTGACCCATCAAATGCAGACACAAAATTAGAAATTCAGAAAAAAAATTCAACAGCTATAAGGAAATACTGAGGTTTTATTTGTTCTCCTGCAGCTGCCTCTCCATGTTGCACAAATTTATCTCAAAATGAAGCACAATGAGAAATCATCTTGCCAGAATATTATTGATCTGTGATTTGGGTACCAGGCTCAATACCCTGTAGACACAAATGTGAAAAAGACAATTTACACACTCTCACCCCCAAATTTTTCAGAGGGTACTTAGTTTCAGATATATAAATCTATAAGCTTTTCACAGCAGTTTTGTGACCAAATCTATGTCACTTATATTACTTCTGGGATTTTTCAGTAAACCAAGAATGAGTCAGTATCCTTGAATAATCAGCTGGTCATGCTTTGAGAGCTGCTGATATCCGTGCACAGGGCCCAGAGGGCTCCACACACAGCCAGGCTGGGCTGGGAGGTGATGAAGGGAAGGGGATTCTTTTTTCTTATTCCTTTCTCCTTTCTTTCCCATTGGTTACAGTGGGATTTGGTTGGAGCTCAATAAATTCAACAACGAGTACCGGATCTTCAGCTGGTGTAAATTTCACACATTTGCTTCAAAAGCAGACGCTGCCTTTCACAGTGGGAATTTTCCTGCTATCTTGGGTATACACAATTTGCAAGTGCTGAAGTTGGAGTGTCCAGCTCTGTAACTTTGAAAAAGACACTCAGATTTTCAGTGCTTTACTGGTGGCTGTACAGTGCTTTTCTCCCTGTTTCTACTCTCTTTGTTGTTGGCTAGTAAAATGATTATTTGTACAAACATTTTTCAGAAATATGTGACCAAATTATGTCCACAGCATTTGAGTAAAAAGTGGTCCATGTGTCAGGACAAAGCCAAAATTTCACATAATGATATTTTCCTTGGCCAGCTCTGCTTAATTTAGGAAATCAAAGTGTTTGTAACATTACAATCTGGCCATCCCTACCAAAATAATCCAACTCTTTCAATATTTACCAGGAAAGCTACACCAATATATCAGTCATTAGTTGTTGAAAAACATGTATGAGCACAAGAAAAAGGAAGTTTTAATTCTCTACAAAATTTTGTCTTTCTTTTGGTATTGTATTACCTGGAGAAGCTCTTTTATCTTCCTTGGAAGGGGGTTAGTTCAGCTCATGAGCATATTTATGATATGGAAGATATCTTTAGGATTAGACTCTTTGGAGTGCAACAAAGACAAGTTGCATTTTCTCAAGGCTAAGTTATTATACGTAAAAGCTCCTTCTGGAATCTGGACATTTAAAATACTTTTAAAATATTTCTTTATTAATAGGTTTGGCCATAAAGATGAGATAACAGCAGTCAAATATTTGTTCCTGTTCCACAATGATTACCTTTTTACCTTATCCATGTCAAGGAAGAGCTCTTATGCTCACAATGCAGATTTTCTGCCAGTGCTTCTTTAGAGCTGTGCCTGGCTCTACAAAAGGACAGCAGCTTCCTGAAGGGTCAACAAACTCTGATGTGGGACATTCTGTGATGGGAATTTCTTCCTCAGCAAGACAAGAGAAGGAAATAGATATTTCTGCTAGACAGGGAGCAGGACCTGCTGCCTGTTGTGCCCTCCATACTGTGTGTAATGGGAGTGGCACCTACCTGGCACCACAGGTGATGGACATGGGCCATGGCAGCTCCACTTCTTGTTGCTGGGAACAAAAGGAGACACAAAAGATGTTCTAGTTCATCAGTTTTTACAAAATGTAACCCAGAAATTTTCGGCTCTCACTTTTGACTTAAGAAGCTTCAGAAGGTGAATTTGCAGCACCATCAAAACTCAGCTCCAGGAGGAGCTGATGATTCTCTTTCCAATGTCATCTCTGTTGACCTCAAAATGAGATTTGCTTTTGCCATACTCTGTGGAATATGGAGCCCTCTAATGTCAAGAAAATGCAGTGGGTGAAACGTGTCCTCCACAGCTCAGCTCCTCACCCCTGAGCAAGTTGTGGGCACTGGCAGTTTCATTGCACTGTGCTGAAACACAGGATGATATCCTTGATGAATCAAAGACTTGTTAAGTGTGCTGGCTCTACATGCAGATTACCACACTGGTGGCAGCTGACTCCACTGGTACTTCACTAGGCCCAAACCCAGCATTGTATCTTCAAGAAACTGATATTTTTCTCATTACAAACGTTTTCACAACATTTCATAGAGTACTGAAGAGAAATGAGGTAAATAAACATTGTACGTTGCATGACAATTTTGTTTGCAGAATAGATGCAAGGCAATTTTCTGGAAGAAACCAGTAAGTTAAAGTTAGAAATAAATCCTGCCAAATCCTTAAAGTTGGGGGAAGTATGTGGTTAGCAAAGGAACAAGAAGTATGAAGAGATAGCCATGCCATTGAAGCTCAAACCTTGTCCAATGGCCGAAAGCAAGAGCAAGCTGTATTAGTAGTAGAGAGCTTAGCATGTAACAAAGAGAAAATCTGTAATAATGGCTTAAAAAGCCAGTCTAATTTTCCATGACCTTCCATAAGCCCAGTAATACTCATTAGTGTCTACATGAATTTGTTAAACCTTCTCAGTGTTGAAAAAACATGACTTCATTCAATTTGGATTTGTTTGCATCTGAAACTTCCATATGCTGTAGCTTCCCTGGGAGTGACAATAACTTGTATTTGAGGATTAAGGAAACACATAATATATTCCACACCTCAATAACAGTTGCTAAATAGTGTAATCTACCACATTTCAAAAGCAATCAAATGCACAGATCCCTGCCCTTTTAAGTAAGAGAGCTTGCCTGTAAGAGAAGCATTCTGAATTTGTTAATTAAATGAAAAATGAGATGAATGCAAGTGAGGCTATGAGCTGATGCAGCTTCATTGTAATAGCAGTCATTAATAGTTATTAATGATAACTGGGATAAACTGTTAGATGCCATCCATGTGACATGAACAAATTATTAATGCATGTATCTTAAGGAAAAAAAAAAATAATTGGCTGAGTCTTGGGTGAACTTGCAGGCTAAGAGAGCAGATACAATAAATTACAGGAACTGGGCATTTGTTTTGATTTTGGATATATTTTGTTTGAGCAAGGAATCCAGTATCCCACAGTGGCCTGCCAAGGAAACAGCAAAGTTACAGATTTCACAAGTTGTGATGAAATGCCCCTTTTGTCTCAGAATCCTGTGCTCACCCCTGACTAATTCCATTATGCTGCTCATGCTGACATCCTGATTAAAAGAAAGTCATTCCATTTAATCATTAGGCAAACACAATATGAGTGCCTGGTAGGTTTGGTAAATATGAGGCAGATCAGTTCTTGCTCCTCAGGTGCTGATAGCACTAGCACCTGCCTTATCTCCTGTGTTATCAGCACCCAATCTGCCACAGAGACACTGCTTGAAACTGCAACATCATAAACAAGAAGCCTTTGGGTATTTGTTTTTCTCTCCTTCAAATACACATAATCACTCAGCAATACCAGGGTGGTTAAACTGCCCTTAGAGCCAAGTGACTTTGAGTTAGATTTCTTCTCTTAACCACATCAAGTCCTGATGCATCACTGCTACCTGTGGAACTAATGCACCGGAAGAAAGATCTTTTCTGGGGAGATATTTTGCCACCCACTTACAGCCTAAGGTGGATGGAATACATAACTCCCCTCAGTAGTTCGTGCTGTGATCCACAGACCATGCATTTCTCCACATGAAGAGGCAGCTGAGTCCACCCACTCCCATGTTCAGCTGTTGTCCATCAAAGAGATTTCTCCTTTGTCAATGCTGTCACTCCTCACTGAACAAGGACATTTTTAACTTAGGTCTATGACAGACACTTTTTAAGGCAGGTGAGGGCACTGCAGCAGCAGGGGGGCATTTTGAAAAGCACTGCTGTAGATCCAGCTCTTTGAAACAATGGGAAATTTACTATTGATTTCCATGAGAGTAGAATCAGAGTACAGCTTTCCAAGACCTTCTGTGCAAAACATGCAGACTGTATTTCAAGATTTGGGGATCATTGAGTCATTGAATAGGTTGGATTGGAAGGAGCCTTAAACATCATCTTGTTCCAATCCTCCTGCCATGGGCAGGGACACCTTCCACTAGACCAGGCTGCTCAAAGCCCAGTTCAACCTGGCCAAGATGTCTGGAGGGTTAAACTGAGCTGAGCTGTAGCACTGGTGGGCTTCCTCCTTTTTATCTCACTCCTTTCCTTGTATTTATGCTGACACCACCTGAAGTGTCAGGGGAAGTTTACAGAGCTGGAGGGAAGGAACTGCAGCACGGAGTGCTTTTCCTTGGACACAGCTCATCATTCCCCCAGATCCACAGCAGGATGGAGCCTTGCTATGCTGCCTTGCAGGGGTACCACTCAGGAATCCTTCTAAATCTAAACCACTCTAAATCCTTCTAAAATGGATGTTCTGCCATTCTGCAAGAAACAGCCTCCGAGCATCTCTCAGAATAGGAGTTTTGAAAAGCTCTAACTTGCAAATTAATATTTTTCAGGCAATTCCTGTCATATTTATTATTACAATTACTATTACTACTATTGGCATTTTTGCCCATAATTGCTCAGGCATTTTCACAGAGTGAGGATAGAATTGGAACCCAATTAATTTTTCCCAATTCTACTCTCACACCTCTGAAACCCAAGAAATTCTGCAGTTGTCACCAGCCTGCCTATTATGCCTATTATTTTGTTTCCTGATTCTCCCCCAAAGAAGGGCATCAAGATAAGCTTATTCTTGATACCTTGCTGTAATTTCCCTTGGTTTTCTGTTTGCAAGCTGCAGACTGGGGAAGGCTCCCAGCACATCAGCTGGCTGGACAAACTGAGGTAGCAGCGTAGCTGGAAATAAAACTTCCTGGAGATGCTGGTTTAATACTGTTTGCATGGCTTTCCCTCTGCAGTTTGCAATCACTCTGACTTCAAAGAAGCGTTTTACAAGTTCCTACCTTCAGAGCTTTGTAGAGAAAAGTGTTTTTACCATCTTCCCATCAGGTATTCTCTGGAACAGCCTTGCAACAACTGGAAAAGGGGAAGGAGGTATTTTATTGCTCTGATTCCCTTAGAGCAGCAACTGCAGGACAATTATAGGTGCTGGGAGTTTTTTTGCTATCTCCCTTCCTAGCTTGTGTATTCCAGTTTAATACATCGTCACAACTGTGATTTTCCATGATCACAGTTAACATTTTGCCCTCTGAGTGTAAAAAGTTGCATTTGCTAGTCTGTCTGCAAGCTGAGCCAGGGAACATTGTTTCCCACTTGATAACACTTTAATGTTCTTGGGAAACATTGGTCTATTTGTTAAAATTTTGTTCAAATAAAACCTCAGCCAAAAGTGCTGTAGGGCTTTTTATATTAATCTTTCCAATGGCCTTGTTTGAAGCATGAATTTTCTTCAGGGGCTGTTGTGTTAACTTATTTGCTTATTATTAAGGACATTGAAGATTGAGAAAAATAAAAGCAAAGCTGCAGACTGCTGAGCTGAGAGACCCATATCCTAATCACAGCATACAGTGAGGTGTAGAGACTGTGATTAGGATAAAAGTCTGATCATGAAAAGTGACAAAACACTCATTGCCTTCAGGAAGATCAGCATTCCTCCAGTGTCTCTCTGTTGAGAACAGAGGCTCTCCTTCTTTGGCTAAATCTTGTTTCTAATTAAGTCACTGATTTCAACCTCACAGTGAACTTCATCTATTTTTTCCCCTCCACTAAAAATTAGACTGCTTTAAAATGAACTGTGAATTCTACAGAAATATTCTGGTTTAGACAAATTTGCCATTGAGTAACTGGGTATTTTTCTTTAAAAAGTCTTTAAGATCATGACACAGATTTTACACTGATCCTGAGAAAATTTCCCCTTCAGGCCCCTGTCTGAGTCTCCCATTGGTTTGATTCATTGCAGATTTTCCCCTTATTGGATGAGTAGCTTGACCATTTGATTTTATTGTTGGTTTCTTTCCAGATGCCAGAAGTACTGAGTATTTAAATATATATCTGAAGTTCAGCAGGAAATTGAAAATTGATTCTCTACAGCAGTTATCTGAGATATGGTTCAAGTTCTCGCTTCAAGTTAGCCAAAGCAAAGAACTAAAGCACTCTCTGGGGAATGCCAGCTTGACAAATATTCCAGAGTGATTTCTGTGGCATCTTTGAAGAGAAATTCAGAAATTATGCTTTTGTTTAAAGAAGTCTTCTGTCTCCTCTCGGTTCTACTAAATAAGCACGAAGGGTAAGAAGAGAACAGAAAGGATTTTTAATTCCTTGGTACTACACAGGCAGCCTTCAGCAGGGATGTGTGATGAGGTGTCAGACAGGTGATGCTCAGGGTCAGACTCTCCCTCTCTTGCTGTGCTGGATGACCACAGGCTGTAATCAGGGCTCAGACAGCTCTGCTGGATCCCATGGATGGGGTTGTGAAGGAGGAGGTGGCTTCTCCCCAGATATTTCCATGAGAGTCAGAGTGTTGGGCAGGGCCAGGACGAGCAAGCAGGGCTGGAGCAGGGATATCCACAGGGACAGACATGAGTGTGTGGGTGGCTGTTCCTACCAGCACAATCCACTGCTGGCTGGTGTTGGAAACTCATATCTCAACCTCTGCCAGGACACTGGAATTATCCTCCTTTAGTTTCCCAAGCAGTTCCCAAGGCTGCCTCGTACTGCTGAGGCAGAGGGGGCTCCAGTAGAGCCAAATGCTTACTGTAAAAGCAAGTGGCAGGACATAAAGTCCTATTTTTACCAATGTTTCTATGAATTTGATATCCCAACAGAGATGTACTGACTCAGAGTGATGCCCTTTGGCATTCTCAGCTATATAAAAATGAATGGTTAATACAACATTTGGAAGCAGTTTATTGATGTTTTTCTCTGCAAAATTAATTAAACTATTATTGGGTAAAATATTTACAAGACTATAAGAGCAACTTAGATACTTCCCTGCCTAAGTTTAATGTGTCTCCAGCAGCACTTGCAGTGGTCACTTATCAAATGTCTCTTGGTCTCCAGAACTCGGGATATGTGAGACCTCAAACCCTTTTATGCTCTGGCAGGAGAGTGAGTGCAGCAATGATTCACTATTACAGGCCAGTGTTCAATACAGATTGATTTGGTTCTGTCTTTTTGTTTAAAATGCATCTCCACACAAATGAGTCTGGTGTGTTCAAACTTCCTAAGTAATCATTTTACCAAAATTTTGTAATAAATAAATTATCCTCAAAAATCTACTGGATATACAAATAAATCTGCAGATTCTCTGTTCAGCAGCAGCAATAAATCCTTCCTCTATCACATACAGTGTTTACATTTGCCTAGGGGCTCTAAAACATTATGAGATGAAATGATTTTCCTGTTCCTTGGTGTCTGACTGCCATAGAATTTAAGTGTTTCATGAATTTAATTGTGAAGAGAACAGTTTAACATCTTTCAGTCCCCTGTGGGAAAATGGAAGGAGGAGCCAACTGGATATTGCCTGGAAAATGATTCATATTTAAAATTTAACAATGATTACTGTTATCAGGGGAGGTTCAGAAAGGCAGCAAATGACCCCATGTCCATTAAAGATCTGTGCAAACTGGCAAAAGAAGGATTTGGTATCATAAGTAGGGCCCAGCCCTCTGCTTGTGCTACAGTTGCATTCCAGGTTGCATTAATATCTTTATTTATACAACATTAAGCCAATTTTTAGCATTTTCCTGAAAATCTATTAGTTGTTTTCAAGCTCTGTGAAAGGTATTCTATTTCATTGCAGCAGAATTCATCTGCCATGCTCTGGAGATGGTGTTTATATCTCTAGAAACTAAAAGCTTACAAAAAGGCAGCTGCAATCTTCTGCTGGAGCAGAGGTAGATGAAACAAAAACTGCTACTGTTGCTTAGATGTAAAAAAATTCTGTTTTCAGTGGAAAAGATTGTCCTGACTTGCCTTGATTACTGAAATCAAGGAAAGCATAACTTCAGTCTATCAAACCATTTTTGTACTATTTAGGGGATGAAAGAGAGGATTGCTGTACAAGCTGGGGAAGAAAGCAAAACCACCAGTTGTACCTCCTTTAAACACACAGCCCTTCATAGTTTCATTTCCCCATCCTTATTTTGTGTTCTTGGTCCTCTTTTATTCACCTTTATATTTTCAAGAAATACAGGGAGGAATTCTAATGTATTGTGGATGATCCTTTACTCTGACTTCCCTTCTTGGTGCACAGAAGTCAGGGTGTGACATGAACAGCAATGTGATGTACAGAGCCTGCAGTGGATTCTTGGATTTTATTCAGGACTAAATGACAACAAAATCTTTGAAAACCTGAGAAGAAGGTGGGGTAGTAAAAGGGATGTGTGGGAGAAGAGGAATATAAAAAAAGGATCAAAACAGATAAATTTCAGTTGGCAAGTGATAATGTACTCTTCAGTTTCCTAGCATTAAATTTGTAGCTTCCAATGTATTTTAGTGATGGATTCTGCATAGGAAACTTAATTTAAATTAGCTATTATAAATTTGCTTTCTAACAAGAAAAAGAAATTAAATATCATCTTATAAATTTTGCTAATGTGCTTGGTAGTGAAGCAGAATCAGCAGTAAGAAAAAGAATACTGCTGACAATTTCAGTGAGGAAGAAAATCAATCAACTGAAATGTTCATCATTCCTTATTTACTGGGATAATTTGATCCTGACATTCTGCACTGTGATGGGCATGGCTTGCTTTGTTCAAGATGTTACCCATTTTGTGTCTTTAGGAGCTGTTCTCTTCCCCTGCCACCAACTCAATACACATCCTTTTAACACACATGCATGGGAAATGAGTGTTTCCAGAGCTCCTGATTGTCCCAGCACCTCTCTACGTGCAGCTGACACGAAGACAAATGAATCTGCTTGCAGGGACACATTGTCTGAAGCATTGCTTTGGTTCATTAAAGCAGAGCCTGAGCAGTGCTCAATAAATGCTCTTTATCACTGAAAATTAGCAGTGGTGTGAGCAGGTCTGCTGAACTTTGCAGCTACACTCGGGGTTAAGAATGACAGGGTCTGAGTGTTGGGAATTGGAAGAAATAAAAACCTGAAATCAGAACAGCCTGGAGACTGGAGCATTCATTCCTGCATCTCTCTTAGGGTGGGACTGTGCATTAGCAGATGGCAGCCTAAAAACAATATGTGCTGAGAGAGCTCGAGATGTATGGCAAGATTTTCAACACCTACACAAGCGTTCTGAAGAGTATTGTCTGTCAGGGGTGGCTCAGGAATTCACGAGGTGCTTTTGTGTGGATTTCTGCAGCTATTATCTACAGACAATCAGCCAGGAGATGTTGGAGGCACATTCGAAGCAAATTTTTACAAAATGGAATAGGATAACTAGTCACAATATTAATCCCTGAGCTTTGATGTGAGCCTTGTAAAACACACACAAAGCAGCCCAGGCCCCTCTTTATTGGTAGATGGTGGAGATGGGTTGGGTTGTGAGAGGCAGCAGAAAATTGTGACTGAAGAGCAAATCATGATCTTGCCATCTGCCTGGAAGGAACTATTATATAGTGTTTGCTGTCAATCAGCCAACCTGTTCTGAAGCAAAGGCAGAAGAGTGTATGATTTTTTTTATCCTGCTCATTTCATGCACTAATTCCCTACTCAAACTCACCATTTCCAGCACCAGCACAGCACTCTGGGCTCTGGCTGCAGCTCCCTGCCTGGCCGAGCAAACAGGGAGAAGAGAGTGCTCAGAGTGGTTTTCTTAAATAATGACAAAGCCCATAGGTGTGACAATGAATTAAATCTTAATTATTTAAGCAATGGCATCAGGGAATATTGGCTGCTGTACGCCACATATTCATGATAATTCTCACTTTTCTTGTTCCAGCGGGAGATCTTTCCCCCAAACTCTCATTTCCATCCTCTTTCAGGATGTCTTTTGTGTTGCCTTATGATTTTTTTTTTGTGGTTGGTTGGTTTGGGGTGGTTTTTTCATAAACATAACTGAAGGCAAAAATTGTTGCTGTCTGCTTGCTTTATCTTTTCAACGATTTTCCTACGAACCCTAGGCTACAGTATTGCACAGCAGTGTATTTCATCCATAACTACATTTCCTCATGTAGCACCTCTAGTCTAAGGATGTCCAAGCATGCTAAAATAGGTGTGTGGAAGCCACACTGTGCCCCTGCACAATCCAGGGCATTTCAGAAGTAATAAACTGAAGTATAATTTAATATCATAGAATGATTCCATTATAAGAGTCCACACTGCAGGGGACCAGTAGCACAGAAACCTCTCAATTTGATAATGTTTTTTTTTTCCCCATTGCTGTCTGTATTTATGATGAAGTGGAAGCAAATACATGGGTTTGCAAATCAGCTGTTTGGTCAGTCCCCTGGTGTAATATGAGAGCTGAGATTTGCTCTGCAGCTGAAGCCAAGGCAGAGCTAGAAGACTTTAAAGTGCTATTTTCAGGGTAGCACCTGGACTGAAAGAGAGAAGTGCAACACTGCAGAGCTGATCTGGCCTCTTGCATTTTCCTTTGGCACCAGCCAAAATTTCCTTTCCAAAAGAAGCACTGGGCTATGCCAGGATGTGCATTTGATGTGCAGTGGAGCACCCGGGCAGACCTGGGTGTCTGGAAACATTTCAGAGCCAGGAGAGGCCCTGAGCTCCCAGCAGAGCTCCTGGCACAGAACCACCCTGGCACCTTTCCCACATCAGCCTGGGTGTGCCTGAGCATGGGGATTTACTCTAACTGAAATAACACTTTGCCCTGATGTTGTTCTGAGCCTTCAAATCAGCTCCTCCCTGTGCTCAGATGGTTTGAGTTTATAAAAGCTCCCAGAAGGGGAAGACAAAGAGAGGAAGAGGAGGGTGATGTGTTTTGTTGTCTCTGAAGCTGGGGAATCAGCCAAGAGGTCTTAGAGAAAGCAAACAGAAACAAATAAATAAAGCAGTCTAAGGTAGAGGAAAAGAGAAATGAGACCTAAACTTGCCTCTGACTTCAGACCTGTGTTTTGGTTTGGTTTTTTTAAGGTCAGTCTTTGGGAAATATAATTTTGTGCTTTGTGTTTTGTGTTTGTGTTTTGTGGTTGCTTTCCTGGTTGTGTTCATGGTTTGGGCTTTGACTTTCATGGTTTGTTGGGGAAATTTTTGTTTCTGACAA
The DNA here is from genome assembly GCF_001522545.3 of Parus major. Taxonomy (NCBI): domain Eukaryota; kingdom Metazoa; phylum Chordata; class Aves; order Passeriformes; family Paridae; genus Parus; species Parus major. The sequence continues at coordinate 15,261,802 of NC_031781.1, forward strand.
TGTTGGGGACTGGAAAAAGTTGATGTATTTTTGAGCTTTGGTCTGTGTAACAACTTTTTCTGTGGATTTGGCTGCTTTTCTGACAATTATCCCTATGCCAGGAGAAGGTGGAAAGCTGGCTGGGCTGGAGGAGTTATACAGAAAGTGATACAGAGAGAGAGGGACTACCAAGATGGAGCTGACTTGCTGCAATGTTTTAGGGGGAAATTTGTTTCCTAGATAGTCTTGTTTCTATGCTGATGTCTGAAATATGTCAAATTTGACAGAGGAGGTTTCTTTTATCTGCTCTTGAAGCCTTCTTTTTTATTACTTCAGGATAATGACAGAATCATAGAATGGCTGGGGTTAGAAGGGGCCTCTGAAGACCATCTAGTTCAACCCTGCTTCTAAAGCTGCTGAAATAATAATGGAGACCTATTTTTTAATTAAATTTAACTGCAATTTAGGAAGAGAGCAAGTGTAGAAGGAGTGAATATAACCCAGTGACCATATCTGAGCTCAGCATAGGGAATTTGCATCCCAAAGTTTCTGAATGCCTTTGCTTTTCTTGGATTTATTTTATTTATGTTGTAAATATTAAAAACACCTGCACCTTCAAGTAAAAGCTGACTTTTCAGCAGCAAAAGTAGATGCTAAACCTGTGTTTGAGGACTGATATTTGACATAATGAAAGTGATATATCAAATGCCAAATGTTCCCTCTGGCTATAGATACACTAATTTTCAGTTCATGCAGCCTCTGACCCATGATTTGTCCACAGTAGGTGGATCTTGTCTCTCATGTGGTTTTATCTGGTCTGGAAAAGCAGCTACAACCTGACAAAAGTAATAGTTTGTTTTCAAACTGGGAATATTCCAATAGCATTTTTCATAATGGCTTCAACCTGGCTCTTCTGAGAATCAGCTGAAGGCGCCGAGTTTGTGCTGGGGCCAATTTGGGAATCCATGAAAAGATTCTGGATTTTCAGATCAGGATGATCTCTCCAGAGATAAATGATAATAGTGTCACAAGAAGCCATGAACTCCTATCAGTCCATGGGCTGTTCTCTCTTGGATTTCTTTACTTTTTGGAACTGAAACTAAATGGACAACTCATCCCCATCACACGATGGTTATGTTTGTCTGCTATGATATCCTGACTTGTGTTTTGCTGGTTATATTTTAAATGTATTGAGTGCTATTGAATTTTTTTTTTTTGCATGGTGATAATGTACTGCACAGACAATTCATTTTGTTAATCCTTAGCAAGTGCTGATCTTGTCAGCTAATGGCGAGCTCTAGATAAGGGTTGAGACTTTTTGTGTGCGTTGTCCTACATACTTTAAAAATAACTAGGACACAAACTTTTGTGATATAAACTTCCCTGACAAATATAGATGTGTTCTTTTTTCTTTCTCTCCCCTCTTAGGCTTTGGAAAACTGTAAAAAGCAGAATCACTGCCTCCCAAACACAGTAATTGTGAGGACCAGACATTCCTTTGACAAGGAGTAGCTGCAAGTTTAAGGTAGGCAGGAAGGAACAGTTGTGAAAATCCTTCATTTTGTGTTCTGTTCTCACTTCTCCCTGCTTTTGTCAACATTCAGACTTGTTAATTCTTTGTTGTTTTCCAGTACAAGCTACTTATTGTGCTGCTGTGGTTGTTGTGGAGTTTTGTTTGGCTGAGGATATTTTTGGTTGGTTTCTTTTTCCTGTGGTTATGTCATCTTCCTGGTTGGATCTTCTCTGTGTACTTGGGGATGTTGACAAAACTGCTGCTTCTGCCAAGCAAGTTTGGTGTGGCTGAGGCACAGGGAGAGAGGCAGAGCAGTGATGTGCCTTGAGATCAGAGGGTGGAAAGGAGCCACCAGCTCTGGGTGCCAAGAGCAGCAGGTGGAGCATCTCCTCTGAGTGTGCTGTGCTGCTGCTTGGCTGATCCTCCATATCCATATGTCTGCACCTGTGCTGGAAACAGAGCAAATCTCCCAACATCCTGTGCTTGAAGTGGGACAAAAACTGTCTGCACCAGCCCCTGGCTCCCATAGGAAGTGGCTTCCCTGCACATGTTGTTCAGCTCTGCTTTTTCAGGCTCTTGGTCTGCGTGGTCTTTGTGCTGGTCAGTGGAGGCTGTGGTCACAGCCAGACAAATCCTTGCTGTTTATTCCCTTAATGAAAACTTCTGTACCTTTCTAGCTAAGCTTTTCTTGTTTGCCTCCAGGAAAAACACTGCATCTTCTCTTGTCATGGGAAAAACCTATAGGAGAAGAAAACCTGACAATAGACAGAAGGATTTCATGCTCTTATTGAAGACATAGGAAGGGCAAGAAAGGAAATAGATTCAGTTTGGTCACTGAGGTTGGATCAGATCTCCTGCAAGAGAGGGATAAAAGAGGACTGAGAAAAGCAAGTCTCAGGACAAGGAAGGTTTTGCTGGGAATATATCTAAAGTTCTAGACATGAAGTTGAGCAGCTGGCTGAGGAGAGGGGATGTGCACACACAACACCAAACATTGCTGCACTCATGCTTTGAAGGTGGGTTCTGAGTGTTTGTCTGGGCCAAGCTGTGCACAGGGATCTGGTAAACTTGTGCTCTCCCTATACCAAAGGAATCCTCTTTGTTTCCTGTTCCACCAGGGGAAAGGAAAACAACCAAGAGCAAGAAACACAGGGAGGCTCATGCCTCTGGATGAGGATTTCTTGGCTGGTTTTACTCTGGGCTTCATAGCATTCCTGCGCAGGCAATCACATGTAGGCAGCTCAATCTTCACATGCTCAGCTGCTGGTTGTCCTTCTGGGATGGTTCCCAACAGAGGAAAAACTCTGTGGGGAGGTGAGGGGGCCAAGGAAAACTGCTCTGCCAGATTTTTGAAAAATCTTCTACAAATGTTGTGAACCTAGGATGAGTGTCAGAAATCTGTCTTTTGGTGGAATTGATGTAAAACTTGCTGTGAGACTACACTTGGCTCACCTGGGTAGGAGCATTTAGGTAGGGAGGAGCTGCAGTGTGCAGTGCCTGTTGCCCAGGCAGCAGCCAAGGCAGAGTCTGGGGTATGGGAAGAAGCTTTGTAGGGTGGGTGGAAGCAGCTGGGAAGGGTGGAGAAAGCAATCTGTGAAAATCGAAGCTTCATTGTCCCAGGAACACTAGAGCTGGGGAGCTTTGCATTTCCAAGGTGCTGAGCCTCCCCCAGCCCCTGTGAAATATGAGCCTGGGATGTGTCCTGTTAAACCTCTTCATGAGGAAAAGACAAGTGTGGGGGGCGAGAGAGGCAGAGGAGGCAGAAAGCAGAGGCCAGAGGCCCCAGTTTGGGTGCAAGCACCAATCTGCTGTCTGTGTGAGCCTGCCTGAGTTGCATATGCTCTCCTTTTCTGTGTGCCCAGAAAATTGTGATAAATAGAGGTCCAGGCAGGGAAGAGCATTTATTTTTATTTGCCTATTTTTGTCACTCACTTGGCATCTCTAGATGAATGGTGGAAGCAGGAGGGAAAGGCTGTTCTCCTTGTGCATGCAGCCCTGGGTGGAGGGCAGATTCTCAAAGACAGCTGGATTCCTGCTGACCCCTCACAACCTACTGTCACCTTGGAAATATCATCCAGTGTAATGGTCTGCTCGTGGCAGCTGTGCCAGCAACCCTGTGGAGTCCTTCAGTCAGAGCTGTAGATAGGCTGCTTCCATGCTCTCTGACTGGGATAGCTCAGGTTCTGGTCTTTGTCCTCTCCTCTGGTATCAGAGTCGGGGTGGATGGACCTCCTCCTGACACTTCACCTCCTCACACACAGACCATGTAGCCCAAAGGGTGTTCTGCCCCTCTGCAGGGCATGGCTCCATCATGCCCCAGCGCTGCCAGGAGTTGCCATTCCACAGTACACCACTTTTTGTCCCATCTCCCTTTTGCCCAGAGACAAATTACTTTCAGCCTTCCCTTTTCATGAGAAATTATTTTGTAATGTGCAGACTGCTCACTCATGTCTTTTTTCCTTCCTATTTTCTCTTTCCAGTGTTGTCAGTAGCCCAGCATTCAACATGGGCCCAGGGGTGCTTGTAAAGCATCATTCCCTCCCTGGCAAAGCCAAGTGAGGAGGCTGAAGTAAAGCCCCAAACCATCAGGTGAATATGACACTGTGCTTAGCAAAGAGGGCAAGAGGAAAATGCTTGATGTCTTGTTGGTCCACTGAAAGTTAAAATTGGCAGCAAAGACATCAAAGCAGGTGTGAGGATGCTTCTGCAAGATTTGCCAAGGACTCCTGTGTTCCTGTCTGATGCTGGGAGCCAGGGCAGGGAGAGGCTGCAAGCACAGCCTGTTTAATATTCTCTCTGTCCCTCTGATCTCCCCCCTACCCTGCAGAAGCAACATGTCCCCTGTTTCTGCAGAGCTTGTCCTGAGCAATAGCAGCATCTGTCAGGGGTTATGGTGGCATTAGCCTCATGGAGCTGGGAGTTAGCGGTGCTTGGCAGAGTGACAGTTCTGCTGTACCTTACATAAATCTGTATCTTGCATAAATCTGTCTCTGCCTACTCTGCCAAGGTGTGTGGTCACAATTTGTCTGATTCTTCCTGCTGTCCACAAGGGCTTTGAGTTTCTTAGAAGATTATATTTGCTTGAGACCCTTCTCCTTCATCTTTCTGCACATCCCTCCCTCCACACCCTTTCACTTGTATCCTTCCCACAAAGTCCAAAAAGGGACATATCTTAAACAGGTGCTTATTTTCAAACAAATTCCCATCACCTGCCCCTCACAGGAGCTGCAGAAATCTTCCTGTATTCCTATGGAATTGAATTCCTTGAGCCTCCCTGTGGCTTTGGCAGCAAACCCCAGCAGCCTCCTCCTGCTGACTCAAGCTCTGGGCTGTGCCTGATCCTGGGTAGCTACAAGGTTCCTACCTTATTCCTCAGTACTCCATGGTATTTTGTTGCCTCTCATCTGCTTTTCTTGAGCCTTCTGAGGCCAGAAAGTAATAACTACCTCAGTTCTCTGCTCTCTTTCGGTGTCTAAGGAAATTCCTCAGGAAAACAAGAAAACCCTTATTAAAGGGTTTATATTATATCCCCAACCATACTTCTTCCATGTGTTTTCAAACAAAGCACCTGAAAAGAGAATGTTGACCTCTTGAAAGAGTCTTTGGCCACATCAGGCTTGGTCTGGGCTGCTCTCTTGTCCCCAGCTCTACTCAGGGACCTGATGGGAGCTCTCTGCTGTGTGACCTGTGGGGAGGGTCCATGGCCAGTGATCTCCTGCGTCACTTTGTCACACCCACCTGCCACCAGTTGCTTCACTGTGTCAGGGCTGTAACAAAGACCTGCTCTGAGCATTGTGCCAGAGCCCAGCACAACATTCCTGTTGGTCTGCAGGGCCAGGTACTTGCTATGTGTTGTCCAAAAAAATAGAGCAGCTCCAAAGGAGCATGTGATCTGTCAGGTAAACTCATTGCAGCTCTCAGTGAGTCTCCACTGAGATAGATGTCTTCAGGTGCTCAGATGGAGGTACTTGAGTGTAAGGCTACTTAGTGCTGCTGTTATTTATGATTGTTTGGTGTCTTGTGCTGGTGAGCAGTGAAGGTGGCACACTCTTCTACCACAGGTTATCCAGGGGGGAAAATCATAATCCCGCTTTGTGTTATAGCATTCTGTTATATACATCCTGAGCTCTTAAAATGGAAGTTTCTGTTTTGTCTCCAAGCCCTTTTTCTTTTGTACGCAGACATAAGAGCTGTAATACCAAGTGAATGGTATGTACTAAGTCTATACAATGGCTCTTTAAAAAAAATAATTGCATATGGTACAAGAGGGAGAGGAAACCACTCCATTCCTGTAAATGGCCACTTAAGACGTGGAGAATAAATAACTGCAATAAATAATCTGGCATAGCTGAGCTTTAGCGTTTGGGAGTAAATCAGAGCTCTTTCCCCATTGTCTGCAGAGATGCCTCGGAAATGGGGTTGGAAGGAAGGATTGCTCTCAGAGTTGTGGCAAGGTGTCAGAAAGCCCCTGGGAGCGTGTGGGAGTCTCCTGCTCTCCCCTGAGTCTCGTTCCACTGTCCCTGCAGCACCTTCCCCGTCCCCAGCCATGTGCTGCTCTCCGTGCGAGCGGGGAGCCCCGAGCCCCGAGTCCCGCTCTCCCCTGGTGAATAAGTGGCAGAACAAGGCGGGGGGATCCGTGCTCTGCCGGCGTTATTAGCGCATCCCCAGCTCTCTCCTCGGCTGCCCAGCCCCTCGCCTCCCCCGGCGCTGCCTCCTGCCCATCCCCACCTGCCTCCCGCAGCCGGAGCGGCCGCTCCCCTGCGCCGTGCAGCCTCTGCTGCCGCTATTTAAATGCGGCTCCAGTCGCTGGCTGGGGGCTGCCGGGCGAGGGCTGTGTCGCTTTAAGGCACCAGCGATGCTCTCCCGAGCAGGGATGTGTTGAAATCGGCTCCGGCGCCTCCCTGGCCGGCCGTGCGGAGCCGGGGCTGCGCTGCCCGCACACGAGAGCTGCTCCTCGCCCTCAGTGTCCTGCGAGCTGCAAACCAGCGCAAGATCACTTCAAAGGGCTCGCCAAGCACAAGGGGATGCTAGGAAATGATTTAAAGGTGAAAATGAGAAGGTTTCCACCCCTCAAACCTTGGCCACTTTTCTGACGGCAGTCTGAGAGCTCAGATGTCTTCTTTACTCTGGAAACAGGATTTGTAACGAAAAAGAGATTTTTTTGTAATTTTTTTTTCTACTTTTAATCCTGATAAAGAAGATTATTGGGAAGCTGTAAAAGAAATCCCTTATTGTGGTACAGATGGATTTAAAAAAGTATTAGATCTTTCCGATGAACACTACCAGAGTGCTCTGCTCTTGGTTGGATTACTCAGGTAAGGAGCGTCCTCAGGATTTAAGATTCAGAAAGCAGATCTGGAACTCACCAGATAATAAATGGAAAATATTCACTGCTGTGTTTCTGTACTAATGATAAGATGATCTCTGGGTAAAACTGTGTGTGTGACAATTTGCTGACGAACTAGTGCATGAAGAAATGTTTGTAAGAATTACCGGGTTTGAGCAAAGGTAGTTTGAAATAGCGCAGTTTGAGAGAGGTTTTTGTGTTTTTAAAAACCCACAAAAAGCTGCTAATAAAGCCTGAGTGGGTAAAAGTAAGTCTGCTGTCCATGTGCTAAGAACACGATGCCTGAGGAAAGACACAGGAGCATATTTAGCAGGTTGTGGAAGTTTTGCTCTTTGACTGGGATTTTTAAAGTTCAGTTTAAATAACCTGAATACCTGAAATTCCTCTGAGTGAGCCTCACCTTTCCCTTTGCCTTGTGGTATAAAAAGCACAGGAGCACCAATTATGACAAGAAGGTGTTAATTCCTGAAGACACGGGAAGCCTCCCGGGAGCTCCCTGATCTGAGGAGGTTGAATCTATTTTGCAAGATAAATGGGTCTAAAAAGAGAGGAGAGAAAGTGCATAGTATACTGCAAAGCAAACAGTTGGAAATGAAATTAATTGTACACCAAGCAGTGCATCAAGCACTGGGTACAGAGAAAGGAAGAGCCTCATGCTGATCAAAATAATGTTTTGGTATTCTCTATTAATTATACTTGTCAGTTTATGTGGTTCATTTCAACTAATTAGACTTAAAAAGCTTCCCAAAGACTCTGCTGCTTTCAAATCAGGGCGAAAAAAGGATTTATATGCATATATTTCATTACCACAGCATTTCGCTATTTTAATATTGTTCATCTTCCTACTGTAGAAATCCCCTGATATTGCATGCAGATTTATTTTTTTATTTTTTTTTTTGTAAAGACATGATTTTTTTCCATGTGAGAGATTTAATCTTTCAAAGTCTTTCTTGCTCTGTGAAAATGATGTTCAGCTGATTGGATTATTAGATAGAGAGCAGCATCCTGTCATTGGCTGAGTGAGGAGAGTGCCTGAAGTTTGATTAATTTGGCCATCTGAAATGCAGCAGAAGGTGCTGTTAAGGGAACTGGACGATGTGTAGCGTAGCTGAGCCTTGCAAAGCTCCTGATCCTTGCAGGCAACTGAGGAAAAGCTGCTGAAGTTACCAAGTCAGAGGGAAATTCAGGCATGAACACAAGTACAGCATGAACACAAGTATGAAAAAACACAGTTGCCTACACTGGATGGCCAAGTGCACCAGCAGACAAAGAAATTGCCTTTTCATTTTGCAAAGGGAATATTTTTAAAATTTTGACACAATCTGCTTGTGAAAACATCAAATCTTCTGTAGAATACATCTGAAAATCAGTCTGGCCATACTCCAGTCCTTGTACATGTACAGATCTAACAAAAGGAAGATGATTTCATCTGGGGATTAGAATATAATTCTGAGAAACAATTACTTTGTTTGGTAGACGGAAGCATGATTAATATTTAATGCTTGCAAAAGCAAAATACCAATGTACTGTTACCTTCTGGGTCGGTAATAGTCTTTTTAGTTTTGGGGATGGAGTATTTTGGCACTATGTCTTGGATATCTGAGGATGTTTTATGCCTTTCTGCAATGTGTTTAAAGCAGCTTTGATACTGTCTGGACATCATGTTGGTTTTTTCCAGCTGGTGTTGTGATTTTTTCATAATTTGGTTTATATTTTTAACTCTCCTGTAAGTTGAGCTATGGATCAGTGCAATAATATTTTCCAGCTTCTATTTATATTGTGGTTTTTTTTCAGTCCTCAGATTATTACAGTTTGATTTTTACCACTGAATTATTAAAGTTTTCCAGGCTCCTGTGTTGATGTCTCTTTACCTCAGCTGTCCTTTTTGGGCATGACCTTTGTTGTACAACAATTGCATCCTGCAGGGGGTAATAATAATCAAAAGACAATTAGCAAAAAGAGTAAAAAAGAAAAAATAATATTAAAACCACTGTTGTAATGGAAGCTGACTTATTGTGTGTGCTGTAAGGCATCGGATAATAATGTGTGTCTAATATTTTGTTTAGAGAATGGCAGTGGTCTCTGCAATGTCCTGGGTCCTGTATTTGTGGATAAGTGCCTGTGCAATGCTGCTCTGTCAGGGGTCCCTCCATCACACTTTCCAGCAGCATCACCTGCACAGACCAGGTAGGACTGAGCCCAGCTCTGGGCTTGCAGGCTCTCTGCCCATGCTCGTGTCTGTCTTGACAAATGATTGACTAATCAAAATTCTTTTTATCATTTAAGTTTTATGAGTTGCTTGCCTTTGTATTGCACAGCATCTGTTTTTTGGTGAGTCTAATGTGTGTTGTGCTTTGCCAATCCAATGTGGGGACAATCATCCTTTAATGTCATTTTCTAACAATTTCCCAGCCTAAGAATCCTGTTGTGGGTAATGGTTCAGTTTCTGAGTCCTTGTTTTTCTCTCCCCTCCTCCCCATATGGTGAAGTTTTGGAATTTCTGTAGAACTTGGACTCTGTGACAGAAAACACAGCTTTGTGGAACTTTATACTTATCTGACCCAAACTGGGTTTGGGTTTGTTCCTTAAACCACTGGCACCAAACCTCCCTCAGTCATGGGTGTGTGCTGGAGGTCGGGTGTTTGCCTTAGAGGAGTTAAAGGAGACACATTTATTCTGAGGGTCTCAAGTTTACCTCTGAAAATTGATGGGGCTGCAAAAGTGTGGCCTGGAGGAGAATTTGGGACTGTGAATAGAGTGCAATGCCTGTAAAGGCAGAATCAATGCCACAGGTTAGAACACAGCTCACTTGGACTGCTGCATCTGCAGGGACAGCACAGCTGTGGTTTTGTTGTGTTTTTATTAATAGAAATGTATCACATAACTCCTTTCGACTGCTAATTGCACTTTGAAGAGTGTGCTATGCTAAAAATTGAGGTGGTGGCATTTTCTAGCACAGTATTTTCATCTGCTTAAAATGGGCCAAGAATGTCACTTAACCAAATTTGAAGCCAAAGAAAAGGTGGGAGAGGCTTTAAGAGTTGTAGAAATGAAAGATGGAAAGTGTTAACTCACAGTGATGAGTCATTTTACAACGTGGTAATTAATATTTTAATGGTTTTTTGAACAAATGACATCCCTTCAAACACAGATGGTCTTGACAGGTCTTTAGCAACTTTAAAACTCAAAGTTTTTCCAAGTACATTTCTTGCCCAGAAGTCACAGGTGTTGGCATTGTCTTGGTTAGTTGCAATAAAACTTAAATAGAGGAATAGACCAAAATCCTTGCTTGGCCAGGTCTCAGTGCCAATGTTAGAGCATCAGATTAATCAAGGGTGTTACCTTTACCCCCTGGTACTGGATATTTGGGAGTGCTTGAAGTTTGAGGGGTGAGGGACTTATGTGGGACTTGCAGAGATTTATTATAATGCAGTTATTAGTAATGCTGCTGGTTATTTGAGTGTGTCCCTAGTGAAGGAAAGGGGAAAAAACAGCCCAGCTAAGCAGATATGTAAAAGGAAAATGTAATATCATTTTATGGAATCGGTTGAAACAAGTGACATTATGAGAAAAAATGAGGGCTGGGCAGAACCAGAGCTCTGCAACATTTGCCTAAGCTTGAAAAATCACCTTTTTTATGAAGCAAGAACAGCAAGACACTGAATGCATACCAAATGTTGGGGAAATGTGAAAAATGACAAAATCTTTCACTCAGGGATGTGCTACAGATAGAGTGAAGGTTTTACAGCTGCCTCATCACCTACTTAGAAGCAGCCAAGCTTTCCCTCCTGCGAGCCTGGCTCAGGCAGCTTCTCTGCACCCTACATGAACAAGATTGATGGTGTTCTGATCCCAGGCAGCCAATTTCAGTCTCTCAAGAAATAATCCACTACATTGACAGATGAGTGGAATTTGACATGATGTTCACCTCGAATTCAGATTGTGCTGCACCTGGGAAGAACCAGCCAGTGAGTGTCCTTTAGGGAAACTCTTAAATATTTTGGACAATTTCTGCTGTCACAACAGAAAATCAAGACAGTGGGGTTTTTTTTATAAGGCCGTGAATTTGCAGTCTGCCAACTAAATGTGAAAGGTTGTACATAAAAGGGATGGAAATATGTTAACTAGCAAATTGAGTGATTTTAATGTATTCAACTGCAGTCCCTGAGCACACCCTATTTTTCATATTTATATTATTAGGAATGCGTAGTTTACTTTTAGTTGGAAACTGTGTAAGTAAGATTAAAATGTTGAGCCAAATAAAAGTGAATAAAAAATGGATGCAGATGAGCCAAAGCATAATTTCAGTAATTTAATATTTGGTATATGAAATTTCAACTTACTGAATCATGACAAATAGAGCTGTAATCAATAGCATGCTCAGCATACCTTTTCCTTCAGTTTGTGATCTTCCATAGATAATGAGCTGCTCTAAAATAAGAGAATTTGAGCAGTTCATCTTCATCATGGGGCCACTTTGGTACAAGATAATTAAAAAGGCAGGTTCCACCCCATCTTGTGCTTCTCATGCTTGATGAATAGAAGAGTCTCACTGAGCACAGGAAGGTGCAGGTAAAAGATAAAATCCTCTTGGAGTGTATTTAGCATAATAAACTTGAACTGAACACTGTGGATTAGCACAGTGAATACATCCATCTGGACCGTGGCAGTTAATCCAGTTTTGAAACCCTGGAAATCAAGGGCAATATATTAAAAGGTTAGTTTATCATCAGAGATTTCTGAGCTTGATCTTTTTTTTTGTTGTTTTTTTTTTTTTGTTTCCTCCCTGAAACTTTCTTAAACAAGTGTGTGAATCGGCTAAAATAGGTTTTTACACTCTGTGCAATCACAAAAGCTTAAAGCCACTTTCCAGTGCAGTATAATTTTTCATTTTTATAATTCAGTACTACTTTATTCAGTTAGATGACTTAGCAGAAGGTATGAACCTGGAAACAAATGTGATAAACTGCCCTACATGACAATATTTGTGATTGACTGTAGCTTTATTTTCTGTGAAATGTTGACAGGTGAGCACAGGTAGGAAGGCCACAGTAAATACTGCTTGCTTATAAGATGAATGATGCTGTATTATTTGTGCCTGTTCATTAATTCCTTCTTGTCTCATTAGTGGGAAGTTTGAGTGCTGCTTTTTAATGCCCTTAAGTATTGGTGCCTGCTCCTTTTGGCTTGGATGGGTGAGGAGGAGGAGACCTGGGAGTAAACCTGCAGAACCCCATTGCAGTGTAATTCCCCTTGGGCAATACTCATGGCTTTCTGCAGGGTTTTTATGACTATATTTCATTTTCACAAAAATCATGTTAGGCAAAGGATGTGTGAAAGCATTCACAGGAAATAACTTTATGTGGAAACAAATCTCCATCTTCTTTGCAAGCTTGTCATTTCTGTGTGATTTAAGAAGAAACAGTGGTAATGGAAAGAATTCTACGCTGGTTGTTTTAGTCTTTAAGATACACACAGTTGTAGGGCTGTTGAATTGGCCTGAGGGGTTAGAGTGGACATGTGATTTGCAGAGTTATCTGAGTGCCTGTGATAGTTCATTGATCATCTGATTGACAGGATTGACCCTCCCAGCAGTAGGAAGCAGATGCTGGGATTTGGTGACACAACAAGAAATTAGCAAAGTACAAGATTCAAGTTAAAAAAACACAAAAAACAGCCATCACCCTTTCAATCATGTAATTCTATGCAAAATTTTGACTTTGTTCCTTGACAAGGTATTGGATCTGTCAGCTAATCATAGGTGACAACATTGAACATGTGCTACTTGGAAGGATACAGGATTCACCTGTAAGTTTATGCAAAAGGATTAGGTACACACCAAGTTAGTCTTGTGTGCAGTGTGAAGATGTAAGGCAGACACAAGCAGAAGAAAGTACCCTCTGTAGCACTGCTGACATTTGCAAATATGTTAATTAAAAATAGGCCTGTTCAGAGGAAGAAATCATGGACTGAATCAAGGCTGGAATTTTATGATTCTAAACACGAAGTACCTTTTATTGTGACAGTAGTTAATGATGTGCCTATTAAAAATCTTCTCAAGAAGTGATTCTCTGTACTCCATATTATGAGATGGAAAAATCAGTCTCAAAGCAATTCTGCACCAACTAACAAGGAACATCAACCTAAGGATGCTCTGAGCATGTTTCTCAGTAGACAGCATTTTGCAGAAACTGTAGTCTGTGGCTGTGAGCAAAAAATGTCTTAGTTCTGATCTTGGCCTTCCCACTGATTTTTTTATAGCCTTGGGGTGAACTGCATATTTTCACATTTCAAAAGGTCTTCTGTTTTCATATGCCTCATATATGTGGCTATTCAGTTCAAAACAGACAGGGTTTTGAATCTAATTCCTCAGGAAAGTGTAAATAAAATGCCTCTCTACTTTGTAGAACAATTGAGATTTGGAAGGTGAGTTCAGCAGGATTTTTGCTCTTGGTGTTGACAGAAGCAAGTGTGGCACCAGGTAGTTAATATATAAAAAGTTTCTATGATTAGCAAGAATTGTGTTTCATTAATCACATGGTGTGAATGCAAACTGTTGCCTTCAGTATACAATGTTCCAATTGCCAGGCAGGAACACAGCCAGCCGTGGCCATGAAAGGTGACAGCTATTGTTCCTTGCTGTGTTAATTAAAAGGAGCAAATTTTTAAGTTCTAAGGTCTGATTCCATTTTCATTTATACCAGCAAATGCATAGGAAGCACCACAGTGCCCTGGTTTATTCACAATCAGAAAATCCTGCTCACAACGAGCCATTCCAGTCACTTACTGGAAAGATCTCCCTTGTGATACCTTTGTTATACACCATGGCCTTCACAGGCTGCTCTTGAAAATGTGAAATTACCAACTGCTAAGTGAAGAAATCCAGGTTGTAAGTACCTACTGTGTTCCTGGTCACATACAAAATACATTTGGATGTATGTGGACACGTTTTTGTTTAGGAAGAGAACTGATGTGACAAAATCAACACTTAAGCATGAGGTAGGGTTTCTAGCAGCATGATGGCAATGAGCTGCCTGCTGTGCTTGTGTGATGCACTTGTTTACAGCAGCAGACTTGATCAGAAGTATTGCACCTTGTGATTTTGATTTTTTGATTTACTTTTTCCTGAAAAAATCAAACCTCTGAAACAAAAGCAGCATGGCTCCAGGGCGTGCTTGCAGACAGGGTTTGCCGTGGGGGTTTTTGGGGTCTGTAAGCTGTTGCCTGAGGCACAGGGAGATAAAGGGGAAGGGATAGGTTGGCATTGCCAGGGATCTGGCCAGCCAGTCCAGGAGGAGAAGGGCAGCTGAGATCCTCACAGCTTGGTGCAGGTGGAGGAGAGCTGTCACAGGCACACTGCTGAACGTGATGCCTTGTTGCTGGAGATCCAGGGAGATGGAGCAAGCTGTGGGACAGCAGTGTTACAGCTCGATGGACTGCGAAGAGCAGCCCAGGTGTGCAGAGGGGCCCTGAGCAGCCCACAGTGCCCAGGGAGGCTCCCAGGAGCTGCTGGAAGCACGGCTCCATTCCCTGGGAGGGTGACTTCCCTGGGAGAGCACTCCTGGGGTCACCCTCACTGCAGCCCTTGTGCCAAGCAGCAGTGCCAAGGAGCTCACAGAGGGACAGTGGGATGCTGTCAGTGCTCTGCACTGATGCTCTCTGCACTCTGCTTTAGTCCCCCAGCTCTGCCCTTCCTGCTGGCCACACTCCTGTCCCCGTCCTGTGCCACTGCAGCCCTCCCTCAGGCCTCTCTGCAGGCAGATGCTCGGTGCAAAGCAAATCCCTCCTGTCATGGCAGGAGCTGCCCTGGGGAAACTGGGACCAGAGAGCTCCTCTTGCTGTTGTTGGCCCCAGCAGCATCTCCTGCTCCCACGTCTGAGCCTCCCTCTCCAAGTGCAGCCTTGGGGCCCTGGTGACTCATGCAGGGACCTTTCAGTGCACACCACTATTTGTAGCTCGCTGTCGTGGTGTTAAAGACTGGGAGAATTCATTCTGTAGTGGTTAAGTCCCAAGGAAAATTTGGCACCTACAAATATAAACCCCAATGGCAAACTATACATCGCTCTGCACTGAAGTATTTCTGCTGATAACATCAGAAGCATGCCCTTAATGATTAGCCTGCTTTAGTCCAAGGCTCATTTATATTTTAAAAAGTAATATTCAAGTGCATTGCTTCATAAGATTGATGTGTTTTCCCCTTAAGTTTGATATTATTTTATCCTGTACTGTCTATAATTTCCTTTTGAATGTTTTTCTTTCCATTCTGTGAAACCAATCTTTGCTGTGAGCAAGATTATTTTTCCTGGTGGAACTCAGCATTTTTTCACTGTTTTCAGATGCCCTGTGCAGAAGAGATTTCTCCAGCTGAACTTATTCCCTTGCATGGGAGTGATGCTGGAGCTTTCTGTTCATCGTGCCCTGGGTAGGGACCACGAGGACTGCAGCACAGTTGGAGTCTAAATTTATGAGACTCAGGCAGTGATGCACAATGGGGAATCGGGGGTGTAAATTAAGCTGAATGAAGTTACAAAGCCCAATGTTTCTGTGACTCATGTTTCTACGCTCTATTTAGATTGTTTTTTGACATCTCCCTTGCCTTCTGTATTTCTTTTGGAATAATAGTTTTCCTGTTTTCCTTCACAGTGGGTAAAGAAAACACTCCTGCCCTTCCTGAAAGGTCCCTCCAGTGACAGCAGGGTTCAGGATCACTGTTGCTATCATGATAATCAATAACTGTGTCCTACTATTCCACTGTAATCCTAATTTTGAGAAAACAGCTTGGATGGCAGGAATGGAAAATTTTACTGTTTTTTGGATGATGTGAAAGTGATTCCTTGAGAATCAGCAAGTGCATAAGCAATCTGTTGTCTGGGATGGGTGCCCTCAATGTGGTGCAGTGTCTCTGAGTTCCAAGTAACCCAGGGAATAACCTGCTCTCCATGTGCAGCTCCCACCCAGCCACACGTGCTGGGAGATTTTTGGAGTTGGGCACAAGTATTTCTTCCATGAACAGTTAAGTTTTATTTCTATACCACGTACCTTAACTCTTACTAAATGAATAGGCAATTAAAAATCAGCTTAAATGGTGAACCTTGTCTCTTGATTATCAGGAGAGCTGTTGGTTCAGATTAAAGAATGCTTTTAATCCATCCTCTTGCATGATCCAAAGATCCTACTGGATTAATTTAGTTTTCTGCAGTTAACAAATCTGAATCAAGAACCCTCATTTTGAACCTACCAAAAAAACAGGGAGCAAAATATGCTGTCAATTAAACTGTGTACAAGTGAAAGTTACATCTGTGGAGAACTTGATTAAAAACTCCTATGAATGTACATATCAGTTTGCTGGAAAGTGAGGAACCTGGGACTGTGATTTTTCTGTATTGTAAATAATGTCAGCAATCAAAGGCTCTGCAGATCAACCTGGGTGAAGGCAAGAGCCTCAGGATCTAAACTGCACATCCTGATAAAACTTTATTTTTGCTGTCCTCATTAATGCTCTTCAAAACTGCTGCTAAATATTTCTGGCAAGCAAGGCTTCAGTGCAATTGTACTGTGTTGTTCAGGATTTATTAATTATAATCTTTTCTTGCAGAGTCTATTTATATTTGATCATGACATTAATTAGTTGCCAAAACAAACTAGAGTTAATGGTGTTTAATTAAGTGGTTGAGAGCAAGCAAGGACATTTTATTTGGAAAATTGGTTTCATTGATTTATATGTTTGTTTCTTAAAAGAACATGCAGAAATGAAGGGAACCTATTGGTCAGCACCTCTTTCCTACACCCTGTCCAGGAATCACAATCACACACTGGTGACTTTGACAGTGTTCAAGAGTATAAAAGTATCTCTAGTTCATATATTTGCCTATATAAACATATTAAAAAGTAAGTGTTCACATTCTGAATCATTCTGAACTTAAATGAAACCAAAAACCAGACAGAAACGAGATCAAATAACACTGAAACTATCATTAAGGTCATGTTCTGAACACTGCATTTTGAAAAAAAACACATTTTAGACAAGACCTTAGCTTCATTTCTGGACTGGCTAAAGGTGCTGAGGATAAGTGAGGTATGGTAAAATACACTGAAATATGACTAGATAAGTATATTCATTAAAAATGACATTATTTTATTTCTATGATATAGTAATTCCTATGCTTTCTATCATGTGTTTAAAAATTGGCTAATTTTACAGTTCAGAAACCTTTGAACATCAGCTTATTTCATGTTTTAAAGCCAAAATTGGAACTGAGTAGGAAATTCTGAGGACTTAATATTTGTGGGTTTTGTTTGTTTTTAAGAATTACTTTCCTAAGCTGAAACTTTTAAAAAGTGGTTCTTTGTGACTTCTTTATTCCTGCCATGATATTTTTTGGGGAAAAATAATTATCTGTGTAGGTATCAGCAGCTACCCAAAAGAAGCCATCATCCTGATAAAGGCATAAATCCTCTCTGGAAGAATAAATTCAGGTCAGCCTCTTTTCCAAGAGGAATCAAGACCAAAAAGTTCAAGTTCAGTACCAGGGTGAACATAAGGAGGGTCTTGTGTGTCCTTCTGGTACAAGCTCTTGTTTTGGTTTAGAGCAGCACTGAAATTAAAGTGGGTCTGGTGTTATCAGAAGTTGCCTTTTTTAATATGAGGATACATTTTTCATTAAACAGCAGAGATCTGGGGGAAAATCGTGCTTTAATCATAAGCTCTCACATCTAAGCTAATACAATTTACTGTGACTTTCATTAACACATTAAATTCCTCTTCTTGGTTCCTTGCATGGAGTGTTTTCAAATTTGGGTGGTCAGCCAGCCAGAAGTCACTGCTGTGTTAAACAGAAAACCCCAAGGGATGAGTCGATGCTCACAGAGGTTTTTTGAGTTTGTAATTGTTTTCAGTGTGCTGGGGCAGGATCTGACAGAGAATGACTGTGTCTAAGCCAGCTCCCACCAACATCTTTTTGTGAGGCTTTAAAATGCAGCTTTTTTTTCCCCCTCCAGGTAATCAGAAACTGTGTTTCCTCAGCTGAAATCTCAGGGCTTTCTCCATTAAGCCAGCTGCCTGGGTGGTGTTTATCCTAACCTTGTTTTGAGTTTCTCCAACAAATAGATGACTCCTTTAGTTCTAATTTAGTTTCTCTTGCTATTTCTATTATCTCTTTCTAGTTGGCAAGCAAGGAAATCAGATGTGCATCAAAGAAACCATTTGTCATGGATTAGTGCATGCAAATGCCTTGATAACAGCAGTAGACAAAAGCTGTGTGTCTGAAGGCTGACTTAGGAAGGGAAAATTAACACGGCCAAAGCAGCACTGATAGCTGTCCCTAAATGAGATTATTCAATGCCTAAAAGCAGGGCAACCCTTCTGTGCCCTCCCTTGACATTTGTGCTCTACTGAAATCTTAATACATTAGGGAAATTCACAGTGAAGCCTGTGGAGTGAGGAAGTGTCAGTGGCAGATCCTGTCTTTCCCAGGGATATGGACACATCAGGACCTTCCCTCTATCCATTAAATCAATCCCCAGCAGAGGTGGAGGATGGGGCTCACAGGTGGGCAAAAAGTAGAGAAAAAACATTAATGGTCCTCCAACCTTGTGTATCCCAATTTTCCCCAGCACACTGGAAGCCAGGAGAGCTGCCAGGCAGGACACAGTGAATTCTGTTCAGGTTGAATGTATCCTCCTCAATGACTTCTTTGGAAATATTTTGCATTTCCTTCTTTTACGTTAATTGTTTAATGCTGACTCCTACTGTTGATAACACCACGCTGAGCTGAATGAGTTGAGTGGTTATTAGATATTTATCTCATGCCTGTCATGGTTACTCCAGTTCCATGGTGAGCCTGGTTGGTCTCCTCTGAGTCCTAGGAGGGAAATTTGAGCTCTGGAGTTCCCCACCCAAAGGATGGTGGGAGGAAGAGCTGAAACTCAGCTGTAGGAAGGGGAATTTTGAGATGCCCTAATTGGGAGCAGGATGTGGGCAGTGAGCATCCAGGGCACCCTGTATTTCTATCCCTCCAAAACCACCCCTGGGGCATCACCAGACACAGAGGCTGTTATTTAGTGCAAGGTCCACAATGTAGGCAGATTACCAGCTGCTTTCTCTAGGGTTTTATCTTGTTTCAATCTTTTCCATCTCACTTTAGTTTTCCTCTCCCTTCCTCTAAATCAGTTTCCTTTATTTTCTCTAAATCTTCCTTTATGTAAGCTCCTATGGCTCTCACTTTTGGGAAAGGCTTTCTGAATTTCCTCCTCTTAATTAATGCACCTTCATGTGGTGTTTGAGCAACAAAATTCCATTTGATTTCTTCCCAGTTTGAACACCAGCTATATCTTAATAAACTAAATAGTTTCAAACAGTTCTATTTAAAAAGAATCAAAACAAAGCTATTCGTTAAAAAACTTGAAATATTAGAAAGAATTTCCTACTTCCTGATACTGGTAAAATAGATGAAGTGTTTTCTAAGAAAAACTGGGAAAAATATAAATCATAACCTCATCTACCCATAGGAAAAACTGTTTTTCTGTTTGATCAGAATCTTCCAGTGGGAAAGGTTTCATAGTGTTTTCTGGTGTTTACACACCCCACTTGTGTTTTGATTGGCACCTTCTACAAGGAGTGTGCTATTGAGCAGTTCTTTGTTCCAGTCAATCCTCTGAGGTTCAGGCTGTGCAAGTCCCCCTCCAAACCCTGCTCTTAGGTGAAATTAATTATTTCTTACATTTCTTTCTTATATTTCAGCCTATCAAAGGAAAAGGTGTAATCTTTAGTGTCTAGAGGTGGAAACAAGCTACAAAGTAGTATCAGATTTTTACTGAAGTCCTTCTGATGAGGATTGTGTCTTTAGTATGCTGCTGCCTAGATCTGAGGGGCTGTGCTCTTTAACAGGTGAGAAGAGATTATCCCTTAGTCCTGACAGAATCTATGAATCAAAATCTGGAGCAGAAATTCATGCAGAGTTTAAAATGCAAACCTGCTTTTAAATGTAACTATAGTAAAATAATTTTCTCTGTACCATGCATTATATAAATTAGTATATTAAATTTCACATATCTTACTCTGTGCTGTGTCCTGTCTGCTTTCCAAGTGCTTTAATGTCCAGATTTCATATAGTAGGAAAAGATATGAACAAAACTCAAGCATGCCTTTGTCAGGAGGGGTTATTCCATATTTTGATAGCACATGTGTCTCAGAACCTCATTTGCTATAAAGTCAGCCCAGTTTTACAGGCACTCTAGCAACCACTGCCTGTTTGTGTCTTTCTCTTTATGAGCAGCCCTGGGACAGCCTGTGCAGCATCCAGCAGTGGAACAGGCCACCAGAGGAAACATCTCTGCCCCAGGAGCACACTGCTGGGAGCTGGGATGGAAACAAGTGAGGTTTTGTTACTCTGGCAGCTCCCAGACACCGTCCTGCAGCTGGTACCCAGAGCTCTGTCCTTGGCATGGCTTGGCAAGTGCTGCTCTGGGCTGGGTGCTGGCTCAGGGAGCCTCTCAGCTCCCTCTTTCCATGGCATCAAGTGCTTTGCTGTAAGCCAGCTTCATGCTGGCTTAAACTTCCATGGTGGTTCAGCTGTAATGGCTCAGACTGCGCCTACAGTGCCCCAGCTGAGAGCCCTCCTGCTGCTGGAGCTCAATGGACAAACAAGTTGTGCTGTGTCAGGGAATGTTTCCCTGTCCAGGAACGTTTCCCTGTCTGGGGAATATCCAGGCTGAGCTGCAGACAGGCAGTGCCAGCTTTGCTTCAAGTGTGGAGCTTCCCACCTTCTACTCAACTGCTTCCTTAGAGAGCTGAGAATACTGGGCTTGTCTTAGGACAGAAAGGCTTCCTCTTTAATCATGTTTCTCACTTGAAACCTACACTTCACACCTGAGTTTAGTGCCGTGCTTCCAGCCTTTCCCAGGCAGTCTAAAATGGATTCTGTATAACCTGGTGTATTTTTTGAAATATGTCTGACTTGCAAATATTACCTGCCCACTGTTACTCAATAGTCAATTCTTGTAGGCCAGCTACAGAAACATGGAAACTTGTCAAGATAAATGTCATCTTATGAAGAGGAAAAAAAATTCAGATTATTTATTTTGCTATAAATGGATAAAAAACAACCCTTAATCTCTTGATTGATTCTAAAAGCACAGATTGCTCTGGGGAAAGCCCTAGAAGATGTGTTCCAAAAGAGGGCTGTGCTCTGGGAATCCTGGGTGGAAAATAACCTGTGAGTGTTGTCTTGTTTGGCCCAGCCAAGGGTGTGGGCACACACACACACACTTGGTGGGGCCAGGGTGCTGTTAAGGTCCTGCATCTCCTTCCCCACTGATGGCCATTTTTGGGCTGTGGCTGTTGAGGTTGACTGCAAAAGTTTTTCTTCTCACTTGTTGGAACCTAGAAAACCTCCAGGCTGGAGAAAGCCTCTTCATGATTTATCTCTGTTTTGGCAACATGAAAGTTCAGAGGTTCTATAGATATTTATCAGCATTTTTGTTCCATGTCAGGGCTTTTGGTTCTTTTTGCTGTCATAGAATGAATTGGGTGTCCCACCTCAGGAATCACCTGTCATCCCTGGCAAGGGATCCTTTTCCAGAGGATCCTTCTCTCATGCAATGAAAAGGTGACAGCACCAGCTGCTGCCCTCAGCCTGGCTTGCAGAAAGTATCTGGAGGCTCTCATTAGGCCTTCAGCATCAAACTAAGACTTGATTCCCTCTCTCCTGATGAATTAATGTGAAAAATGCTCATTGAGTCTCTTGTGGTGATAAGCTTTCACGTGCTTGAGTAATTGTAGCAAATTTTCTGTTGTGACAATTGTTTATTTTTTAGTTTGAGGGAATACAGGGTAATAGTCTACATTTTGAAAAGCAACATTGCTTTTGTTGTGTGACTAAAACAGTGTAAATAATTGAATTTTTTTTTATATGACAGCCAAAGCACAATATCAAGTGTTGGTTTGGTGCAGTATTTACATTTTGAAATTAGTTTAGAACCACTCAATTGTTTTTCTGACTAAGTGGAAAAGAAAAAAGAGAAAACAAAACCTGAAACAATTTAAAAAATTCCTAGACACAGAAAGAAGAGTGAGGAAATGGCCAGATAAATAAAGAAGACTAGGGATGGTACTGCTTCTTTCCTTAAATAGATTTAATTCAGAGTATCTCTAATCAGAAATTGTGTTCTGCTTTAGGGGCTGGCTCTTCATCTTTCTCCCTGAAGTAGATCTGTGGTGTTAAGATATGGCTGGAAGGGAGAGTGCCTTCCAATAGCTCTTCAATTTTACATCTTGAATAAATAAATAAGAGAGCAGAGATGAGACATTGGGATTTTTCTGTCTCACAGCAGAAACCCCCAGTCCATAGCTCTGAGTCTCCATGGGTAAGGCAGGGTTCTGTGGAAGGCTGGAAGAGCTTTGAGACAGCCCCTAACCCTGCCAGAAAGGGAGAGATGGACGAGACAGGTTTAAAATCTCTGCCACTGATGCTGAGTACATGGTTCTACTCTGACCAGCAGTTGCTGGTCATTCAGAACTTAATATATGTGAAAAGGAGGTTTTATCTAACAAAGGATGCTTATCACAAAAGCAGCTTGTTCCAAAGTTGATCCTCTGGACAAGGAACACTTGGCCAGATTTTTTTCTTTGAGAAGTGGAATCCCTGTCCCCTAACTCTCACAGCAGTGTGAAAGACAAAGACTTTCTGCTATTCTGCTGTGCTTGAACCCTAGGCTTGACCTTTAGCTTCTCTCTGAGTTTTGGGTGAGGCCAAAGCTGCACCAGCCCTGCCCATGGCCTCTGCTCAGCCCTTCTGGAAGAAGCAGGAGCCCAGAGGGAGGGAAGGCAAAGCTTTGACAAAGCCCTGATTGTCTGCAGTGCTGTTGTGTTTTGCTGACTTCAGTCATCTCAAGGCCTCTGTTAATTTAATGAGCACATTTCACTCATCAGTGTGACAGTTATCCATGTCAGACACCAATATTCCTCCTTTAGCACATCTGCAGCAGTTATTCTGCTGTCCTTGAGGAAATACTACTTTGAGAGATGCTTTTAGGGTTTTGTTTTTTGTTGTTTCTTTTTTTAACAAAGCCTTAGTATTAGAAACGTGTTTCTTTATTTCAGTAATAACACCTGCTTTTGTCATTTTTATGTAAATTCAGCCTTGCACAGCACCTCTGTTCTCCTCTTCCAGAGAAAGCAGCATCACCTCTCAGCAGTGGAGCTCTGTGTGAACTTATAGCAGTCACTGAAACCAGCAGCTGTGAAAACTGTACCTAATTGTGCCTTTTTCATTGCAGGGAGGGTGGAGGGGATTGTGGTGGTGTTCCTTTGTGGACATACTTGTTTTAAAGTAGTAGGACTGGCAGTAAATGAGTTGGGGGTCAGGTCCTGGCTGCCAGGAATATATATTTAGGGAAATATAATCTTGTAGAAAAAACCAAAAACTCACATACTTCTGGTAGGAACACTTTCAGCAGGATCCAAATTTGAGTAAATTTGAAAGAGAGATTGAGATCTGATGTATTTGGTTTGGCCAGGTTTGGTGACAGGAAGGGGACAACAGGAGTGGCTTCCCCCATGTGTGACAGAGCCAGTGCCAGGATGGCTCTGCTGGCCAAGGCCAAGCCCACCAGAGAAGGAGGCATCAACAATAACATGGTGGTTTGGGAAGGAGGGAGGGAATTTGGGACTGAAACAGCCTGGGGAAAGGGGAGGTATGGGAGGGAAGGTGTTTCTGAGACTCATTTTTGTTTCTCATCATTCTGCTGTGGTTTGGTAATAGATTAAAGTGATTTCCCCAAGTGAAGTCTCCTTTGCCTCTGACAGTAGGTGGGGAGTGTTCTCTCCCTGCCCTCCCTTTTATTTTCTCTCCCCTGTCCAGCCGAGGAGAGCAGGGAAAGAAGAGCTTTGGTGGGTACCTGGCACCAGCCAGGCTCTCCCCACCACACCAAGGCTTTGGGTTGTTGTTTTTTATTTAGCAACCCAAAGCACAAACCTCCTTCCAAAGCCTTGTGATGGCTGTTGAAGTCCCAGCTCAGTTTTGTGACATCTTTTCGTGCTGTTTCCCAGCTCAGTGGATGATCTCTTGCTGTGAAATCTTAGAGCCCCAACTTTCTGCCAGGAGAAAAAGAATAAGGTGTAAAACACTTAAGATTTTGATGGCCTTTCATGTGGAATAGAAAATGTAGATTCATGTAATAGCTGACAAAGAGCTGATTATTTTTGTATCTTAGAAAACAACCAAGAATGTCCAAGAATCTTTTTTTACCATTATGGATGACATTTCTTGTATTTTCACATAGTTCTTTTTTGAATCATGACAAAGTGAGATTAAACAACAAACAGGCCCAGAGATCTGTCATTTTCTTTCCAATGATTTGCATAGGATGGTGCTCATAAATTATAGAGACAGTTACTGGATAGTGTGAATGCACAAGCACTTTGTGATACAATTTTGAGAAACATCCTGTGTATTATAACTGCACAAGATAATGATGCTGTTCTATAAAAAAATGCTGCTAAACATTTCCAGGACACTAAACCTTGAAGCAAAAGTGTTAGTTTCTTTCTTTTTTAACATAAAATTGAGAAGTTTTATGCTGGATTATATAACACTCTGCCTACCTCTCATTTATTTAAACATCAAAATTACAAAAATCCTCAGTTTTTGACACCCTCTTTTGTCTGTAAATCCTCCTTCTGTAAATGGAAAGCTTGGGAAAGATGTTATAAGAAAAGGAGGCTTAATTCTGTTGTGCAGCAAAGACTCCTTATTTATGGCTGCTTTTATTTTGTGTATTTCCCTTCTTTACTTCTTGAGGAGGATAGAGGAAGGGGGCAAAGCAGCATCTCCCAAAGTGAAAAAGTGTGGATATGCACATGGCCAGGCTTGTCTAACTTTTTGTTCTCGGTGGCACGGGAATATTCACTGCTGGCTCCTGTATGTTACCTCATCTTGTAGTGCAGAGACACATTTTTAATGTGCAGAGCTGGAATCTTCACATAATTGTCCTTTGCTCTTCCCTAATTTCTTGTCCTCTCAGTATAATCCAGAGACGGATGTTCACAGCAAGGTTCTAGACTCTCTCATGGCTAACTCAGTGCTAAAAGCTTCCTTTTGACTGAACAGGTCTTGCCCTCTGTTATTCAAACACTCACAAGGGTTTGGGGTCTGGCTGCATTCCTGCTGGTCCTGATGAAGACTGAAATGTTTTCAGTCCTGCTGTTGCTGAGAGCATCTTTCCTTGCTGTCCAAGGGCCAGTCTGGAACAGGATGTGTCCTCTGGGGGCACGGCTTGTCCTGGACCAAAACAGCAGGACCAGCAGAAAATCCCTGTGCTGCACTGGGAAATGGATGCTGCCTTGCTCAGTGCCCCACTCCTGAGAGAATTTCTGCTGCCCTGGGTTTCTCTCTGCAGCTGCAGGGACAGGGGGTGTCAGAGCTGCCCTGGCAGCACTGCAGGAGCTCAGCACACGCAGATTTTCCATGTTCCTTTTCCCTGTGCCCCCAGGGCAATCTGGCTTTGTCTTTCCTGGGGTGCAGCTCTGAGGACTGGCAGTGGAGCTGTGCCCCCACAAGGCAAAGCTTGAGCTGACCTGGGGGTTGAAAAGGTGCCACTGCAGGCAAAGGGCTTCTGCCATTCTTTAGGTAACATCACTCACTCAAATTCCCTGATTTTTCATTACTTGTTTTGTTATCTCTCTACCCCCACCCCAATAAAGAAGATATAATTCTAAAATTTTTATTTTACATTCTGTGTTCTGGTGGCCACAGCTGCGCAGACCTCAGTGCTCACAAGGATAGGTCTTCTAAATGAAGTACTTAAAATAATAAAGGATAAATGTATGAAACCTGAAACCAGTATAAATTACTCTGCCTTTGTTCTTCTCTAGAAATATTTTTCTTATTACATTTTGAATTATGATTCCTGTAACAAATTCTAAAGCATATCTATTGACTCAAGTGCAGAGAATGCTCAAAGTGTCATTAAGTCTGCCATGACTCTTTCTGTCAATATTTCATATTTGGGTAAGTGCAACTTATGCTGTAAACAAAGCCATGGCAAACTGGGGGAAGGTAGTGCTCATTTGTCCCTAGCACAGCTTTACATCCATAGCTTTACTAAAATCCAGCTTCTTTCTTTCTTTCTGTGAACTTTTCTTGCTTTGCATTCCCCACATTCACATGGATTTCTTCCATGGGGGTTTCAGGCACTACACCCTCCTGGATGTGTGGCAGGATTCAGAAGCTGCAAATCCATTAAATCAATCTGGTGGGTGATCTTTCAGTAAATAACACCTGAGTTTATGGTTTGTTCAGCTTTGTGATGGATCAGAATTTGAATTTAGAGCTGTTTGCCAGCCTGCTGGGCAGAGGGGTAAATCTGCTCCCCTTGGGAGCCTCCAGCCTGGCAGCACCTCACCTGTGTGTGATGCTCAGAGCCTGGCAGGGAGAGGATGCTCCAGTGATTCCTTGCTCCTGGTAGCTGTGACTGGGGATTTAAGGAAGTAGCAGGCTTTCTTTACATGCCAAACATTTTGCTTCCATCACACTTCTGGCAGTGATAGGTGTAGTAATTATCATTTTTATCATGTAATAGTCTGTAGTCCTAAAATAACAAATTGTGAGCACATCTGTAGACTAGGTTTAACTTTTAGTGCTTTTCTGTATATACATATATATTATTTCTTTATTTTTAATATTAAATCATTATAGTTGAAAAGTTAAATATCTGGATTTTATTAATTTTTCCCCTTCCACCAGAATCATGCCAACAACACAGCATCTTGCCCAGCTGTCAGAATATGAAGATATTTTCTCCTTATAAGTCTCTTACACAATATGAAAGAGGAGGATATAAAGATTTCAGCTGTATGCTTTCCCATAATTTGTATTTCTTAATTTTTCAAGGAGGGAAACTTCCCCATCTGTGAAGAGAAAAGAGAGGTAGACTATGAAACATAGTTCTTAATGGCAGCAATGAAAGTGTTCTGTGATTTGGGATGTTAGAGCAAGTCTGCTGGGAAATGGATTAGTAGGCCAGGAGAGGCTATTGTGATCAAAGTGCATAGTAAATTAATTTACCTCACACTCCAGCAATTTATCACATAGATATCACCTCTACATGTGTAAAGATATATGAGTATGGATGTGATATTGCTCTAGTGCTTATATCTTATTCCTGAACCTAAATAATTTAACACTCCTGCTTTAACCTTATTAAAATATTAAAGCCCTGCCATTCCTTAGATTTGGTTTTGTTACAACTGTTACCTTACATTTTTGTGTCATTATGACACCCCTTGGTAACTGCAGCCCAGACAGGTCTTTGGCTGAATAGAAAGCAAAGCTGTTCGGGGCTGGTAAATGCAAAGAAATTTCATGAGGAACGAGGATAAGCTTTGTAAAGTAGGAGGAATGACAGATTCACTGACATCAGGAGCCTTTTTAAAAAGAACTTTTTCATTTGCTCCCGCTTGCAACTTTTGGCTTGTAGTCATTTCCCATCTCTAGAGCAGCTCTGAGTGCTTTTTCAAGTTGCACTAGTTATGCTGCACAATTAGACTTGGCTGGTAAACAGTTCATTAAAAATATCTGCTTCAAAGCAAGATGAAAGGCAGCTTTCAGAGGTTTTGTTGGGGAATGGAGCAAAGTAAAGATCCACCTATTGTTGGAGGGCCTCGAGGTGGGGGAGTGGAGGTGGTGCAGTGAAGTTGGGCATGGGGAATTCACAGTTGTGTCCTGGCCTGAATTAAGGAGGGGAAGAGTTTTTCTCTGCTGCTCTTGGGCAGTGCCCTGATGAGGGGTTCTGCTGTCTCTGTGCCTTTGACCAAAACCTTGCTCCCATCTCTTTCCCATCAAAATCCCAGGTGGCTCCTCTTCAGAAGGTTGGGATGTGTGCTACCAGGTTACAAAATCATTCCCTCAGGAAAGTCCTGATTACCTCTGTGCCTGTGCTCAATTCAGTGAGGGTGAGCTGGTCCCTGCTGCTCTTGGATCTTCCCCTCTCCTGCCATTCCACAACCTCTTCCCAATGATTCCTTGGATCCTGTCTGCAGAGCCACCAGTTTCTCAGAACCTCTTTATTGCCTGAGTTCCTCTAATTAATTACTTATCTCTAGGTCTTTTAAAAATCTGTTAATTGCTGTATTGTAACTGTCTGTTTCCCCTAAAGTCTGAAACCATTTTATGCACCTCTTATCTAAGTGTACAATCAGCTAAATTAATGCTAATTACAGTTTCCGAGGCTCTCTTGAATTCGTTTTCTGAAGGGAGAAAAGTTTTCTTGATGTTTATTTACAAGTAGAGGTCATGAATATCCCTGTATTAATCTTTTTTGATTACTAACACCTGATAACTCAGATTGCTTCTTCCTAAAGTATTTTTGGTTCAATTAATTTGCTTTTACTGCAGGATCTAACACACATTTGGCTGTAGTAAATCACCTGCTAATGAAAGCACATCTTCTTAAATCAGTTCAGACTTGCCTTGTTAGACTTCTGTTTGAGGAAAAAAAAAGTACTTAAAATACTTACAGAAAATGAAAATAAAAAGAAGTTACTCAGATAATTAATTTTAATTGAATTTTTTCAAGTGAAATACTGTGACCCTTATTATTTTTTTTAGTGGGTTTGACCATCATCTCCATTTTTCTCTGTAATTTTTTAGCATACAATTATTAGTGTTTCTTGTAGGTTTTCTCTGAGTCTCTGAACCTGTGCTATCAGTATGAAAATATGACCCAAGGAAACCATGAAGTGTTTTCAGAAGCTCATGGTGAAAGATGAGCTGCTGGAAATATTGTAACTCGGACACCAAAACTGCCAAGAAAAAGGGGATGGAAGAAGTTTGTTTTCTTGTATAGGAGAAAATCTCTCCAAAACAAGCAATTGGCTCTCAGTTGAGCTTTCATCCTCCTTTTACTCCATCAACACAATGTAAGCACCACATATGACCACATCATTTTGTTAAGTGCCATTTTACCAGCATTGCCCAAAAGACTCTGGGGGGTAGAAAACTGTTCCAGGGTTCTATAGAAAAGCAGCTTTAGACCAAATAAAATTCACTGTTGGCTCATGTGAGGGATTTCAGATGAGTCAAGTGACCCATCAGATGAAGGCTTAATCAGGACACTCCATCCTAACCAGGGCAAAACGAATCCCTTCCACTGAGGTAGAAAATTGGTCATGGCAGCTTTTGTTCAGGTTCTCAAGAGGGAGTGTGGTGTGTGACTGGGTCTGCAGGTGGCAAAGAGGTGTTTGGATGGTCAAAAAGGAAGAAGGATGCAGTGATCTTAAATAAAGAGGCCTGAATACCTTAAATAATTAATAAATTATCTTAAATAATTTCACCCTGCCTGTAACTTGAGTATCATCTTCAGCCTGTGTCATTCTGGCTGTGTCTGAATCATGCTGCACCAGCCATCTGAGATGCAGCTGCTGAAGTTTATAATCACAGCCAGAAGTTCTTGTTTCATGCTCTGATTATTTCCACCTTCTTTTGTTCTTCATAAGTTTTGTTACACTCTGCTGGTGTCTGTCCTTATAGCCTGTACCTTGTCTTCCCTCTTTCCTGGTATCCCCTTTGCTATTGCATCAGTTGTCAACTGTTTTGATTTTTTAATAATATTTGTTTTGTCTGTTCCCAGCAGATTTATTTCCTGTTTGTTGTGTTGCACTTGTTTTCCTGTGCACCTTGCACTGGGCAGGTTTTCATGTTGCTGATTCCCTCAGTACTTTCTGTACCCTTGCCAAGCACCAAGCCCCTTTGGCATCAGCTGCTGTTGGGCTAGGGAATTAGGTGTAGCAATTGGTCTGATATTCTGCAATAATTTATCTGTTACTGCAGAAAGATTATCTAAAGAAAGTCTATCTTCAAAGCCTGTACTTAGGATAACAGATAAATTATTCTTAAACTCAGGTGACTTTTTCTGATCTCCAAAGACATCTCCTGGGACAGAGGGGTTTAGGTACCCATCTGCAGGTTTGTGCTTTCTGTGGATTTCAGCCATGAGTTTTCAGGCATTTAGTTTAAAAATTGCCAGGGTTTCATTTCACTGGATCTTAATTCTCTGAATATCCCCTACTCATAAAATGATTCTAGGCATGTCCACGAGTGCAAGGGAGCTCAGAGGTGTCCTTGTTGGAGCCTGCAGCAGCTCCAGAGCCAGCACAGGTGCATCAGGACACACTCACTGTGTTAATTTGGTACCCTGCTTCTCACTCTGGGTATTTTGTGGTGCTTCAGTATCACATGTGTTGATTGCAAATCTGCTTTCTGCACTCAGGTGTTCAGAATAGCCTATTTTTAAGCTATTATATCGTCCTAGGGGCTCATAAGACCAAAATTCAGTATTTTAAACATTATCTTAATTGCACACATTTGTGTTCATGCTGTGTTTCTCAGATTTTGTTAATGGACTAAATTATCAGCAAAAATTGTTAGAAGGTGTAGCTAAAATTTGATATTGATTGACTCACTTTTGCCTGTGGGTATGCATAATATGGAGTGCCCTGGTTTATTAATCTGAACCAAATTTTACTCTCTGAAAGAAGGAAGATGTTATTAAAGTGAAATATATGTGTACAGCCAGGCTATTGCCCTACAAACTGTGGTGATAAACCTGAGGCTTTGGTACTCCTGAAAATATCCCCTACAGAGAAGAACATGCATTTGTTTATAATAATTCAGGGATTTAGAACAGGATTTCTGCTGGTGTTTGTAGCCCATGCCCTGGCAGCAGTCAGCAAACTCTTAATTAGCTTCTAAACACAACTTTAGGGCCTCAAGGGTGACCTTCAGTACAGGGGAGCAATGAGACATTTTTAATTTGCTAATTACTGAGTGGGGTTAATATCCATTAGCATGGTGACATCAATTCCACAAAAACTATTCTTGCTCCTCTTGGGTTCCTTGGACTCCTTTGTGTGTATTGATTGCATCTCTGCCCTGAAAAATGTATAGGCAGTGTGAAATAAAGCTATTTTATTCTGAGGGGCTGTGAGATCAGCACCATCACTGTGTACAGGGTGATTTAAATGTGATATTCCAAACACAGGGCAAGGTAGTGTACTCATCTCCACTGAAATAATTATTTAACTGTGCTCTGTTTTTAAGGAAATAAATGTGAAATAGGGGTTTTCCTCAGAGCTGAAGGGCTTAAATTGCTCCAGTGAATAGCACACGTTATGCTATCAGTTAAGAGCAGCAGCTGAGGTCACTGGGCTTTTTCAGCTTGGAGAAGAGGACATTGAGGGGACACCTCAAAGCTGTCTAAAACTTCCTCACAAGATAAAAAGTGGAGGGTCAGGCACTGTACTCTGCTCTCTGTGACCAGGGACAGGACCCAGGGGATGGCTGGCATCTGTGCCAGGGGAGCTTTAGGTTGGAGATCAGAGAAAGGTTCTTCCCCCAGAGCACTGCCTAGGCTCCCCAGGGAATGGGCACAGCCCAGGGCTGCCAGAGCTCCAGGAGAGCTTGGACACCACTCAGGCACAGGGTGGGACTGTTGGGCTGTCCTGGGCAGGGGCAGAAGTTTTCTGTCTCCACTTGAGCAGCTCAGCTGCTGGTTTGTACCCAGAGTGTGCTCACAGGCTGTTCCTTCTCTCTGCTCACAGCCCAGGTGACAGAGCCAGCAGCTCTGGGGCTCAGCCCCTGCTGCTGCCATGGCTCTGGGACCTGCTGCTGTACTCAGAGGCCTCACCATGAGTTATTTCCTCTACAGCTCCAGGATACAGAGCTGCTGCTTCCCCTCTAGTTTTCTAACACAGCTCAAGCTTGTGTAGTGACCTGGAACCAAGTAATTGCTGTGCATTAAAGTACATATACTTACTGGTGTAAAATGCCAGTAATTGTGCCATACAGCAATTATACCAATCCAAAAATTGCTAATCTGAATCAATTTGACATGTGATGTCTTTAATGCTTTTCACCAGTTTTGCATTATGAAGAATGGTAAATAAGTGTTTGGTCTTTCCATGTCATCTGCTAATGTTTGTGCTTTCCTGTGTTCCTCCCCATTATTTGTCCCTGCTGGAAATTTAGTGTTTAGATTGGTTAAATGCCCTTAAGTCCCCTTTCTACTTTTGCTGGTCTCTCTCTTTTCCCCACTTTGTCTTTTTTAGAGTGAGTATCTTACATCATACTAAAAAAGAGCAAAACTTAAATATATTCCTCCTGTACTATTTTTTTTCAAAACTATTATGTTTCTAGCTCCCAAGGTGTCAGATGTTATGACTGAACTGTCATTTTTTTTTTCCAACCTGACATTGTTTACTTTAGAAATTGCTTGGAGAAGGTAGAGCTGACATATGACTTCAAGTGGAATTGCATCTGTTTTGTTAACTTTTATATCATTTAATGATTTTTCTCCTTTAAAAAGAAAAAATCAAACCACAAAAACAACTCCAAAAAATCAATTGAAATGCAGTTCAACAAATGAAAATAACAGTTAATGTTGGCCTTCAAAGTGAAGCAGGGGGAGTTAATGCTGGTATTCCCTCCAGAGCCTAGTGCTATTTTTTTTCCCTTTGATAATACCAACAAAGTGGAAGCAGCTTGGGCAGATTTGTGTGGGGAGGTGTAAAAATTGTGGGAGTGTGGAAACAGCAAAATAAATTTATCTTCATCCCACTACAGTGTGTCATTGCAGCTGTTTATTTCAGTGGTTGTTCCACAGAAAATGCCAGAGCAGAGCTGTTTTCTCTGCTGCCTCAGACTGGCTGCAGCACTGGGGTGTTTTCAGGTGATGGGCAAGCAAGGAACAAGGAGGCTGGGTGCTGCCCATGTGCCTCTGACAGAGGCAGGTCCTGCTTCTGCAGCAGAAAACAAAATCCTGCTGCCAGCAGCTGTGCCTGTGCCCTGCAAAAAAGTGAAAACACACTGAGGAGGAGCTTGAGTTGGAGGGTGCTCTTTCCTCTCAGATTTGAAAAGCCACATCCTGTAAACATTTTTTCCCTGTGTCCCCATTTCTGAAGGGAGCAGTGGGACAAATGCTGGGAAGGATTCCCCTGGATTTCTCAGCTGCCTTCTCCCTCTCACTGGGGAAGTGCCACACTGAGTCACTTGTAAAAACAAGAGGTGACTCCAGGAGTGGTGTTGTTGTTGTTCAGGGGAGAGCTCCAGCATCCCTGATGAACCAGAATTCCTGCTTTTGCAGGGCTGTTTGTTTTGGCTCCAATATAAATTAAAACCACTGTCTTTTCCAGAATTTCCATGCCACTTGAGTTGTTGTATTGCAGAGCAGCCTCACCATCTGCTCCCAGGTTCTCATTGTAGCTGGCCAGAGACAGGTGTGACTCTGGGTAGAAAGGGGAGAGGAGACTTTGGACAATTAAATAAATACAGGTTCTTTGGTGTTTATTCAAGCATAGTAAATCTCATATTTAAATAGTAAAATAACTCTTGGAAATGCAATTTTTTCCCTAAAGTTCATCTGCTGCTATATGTGATTCTGGTGCTCCTATACTTAGAAATGCTTAACATAAATTATGACCTAATTAACATTTGCATGGTAATCTAGACTTCCTACAGCTTACTCTCCTAATTAACACATGACAAATGATCAAGAATTAATATTTCATTGAAACATAAGTTGTCCAAGAAAGCCCATTAATGCTGCAGAAAACATTTCATTGCTTTATAGTTTAATAGCTGAAAAGTGTTCTGTTGCAGTTGAGACTATTATATAATCTTGTCATTAAAATTATTTGTTATTAGAAATATTACTGTAATAAGGATGAGTGGAGGTGTTTCAATTTTTTTCTCGAGTTGTGTAATAAATAGATGAATTCCTGTCCTAACATGATCACCTGGACTAATTAGGGCTAGGGGGCGTTTGTGGAGCTGTCACTGCTCCATGGACCACAGTGAGCTTCAAACAGGTGCAGAGAAGTGCAAACCCCTGTGCTGTCCTGCTGTGTTTATTTGCAGTGTGGCAGTGCCACAGGGCAGTGCTGGGAGCAGCTCTCAGCTGAGGCCAATCCCACCCAGACACCAGCTTGGACCTCCAGCTGCTGCTGCCTCATTCACTCTGCATTTCATGTTTTCCCCTTTTTAATGTTGTAAAACATCCTTGTGTTTATCCCTGCTGCAGGGGGGTCAGTCTCTGAGTGGGACCCTGTCCTCACCTTTCCCAGGGACAGGTGATGCCTCCTTTATGAGGATCTGAGCTCTGATTTCCCATCTTAAATGGATGGCAAAGCACAGCTAAAACAGAGAGGTAACACTTCAGGAAAAAATACTTTCTTTACAGCTACAGGAAGAGAGCCTGATGACTTTAGCAAATGTGTATAGGCTTAGGATAATTAACACTTAAATAATAATTAGCTGCTAACTCATATAACCAAGAACTGAAGTTCTAAATCAAGGTTGTAATTAGGGGAACATGATCAATGCAGCACAAAAATCCAATGAGCTAATTCCTTGAGTTCACAGTGATTAAGGACTGGCCATTTTTGCTGTGTCTCTTCAAGTATTTCTATTTCTGGGCACTGCTTACCCAAAATTTGAATAGAGCTGTGTTTCCTTGGTCTGAAATAATAAGTTTGATTACACTTACAAAACTCAAAAACATTAAAAACAATCAAATGAAAACAGATTTTCTTCTGCTTGAATCCCTGTGTAAATAATATCACTAAAATAATAGGTACCCATTTTCAGGAATGTAATTCCCATCTTTGCTGTTTGGCCATCAGATACATCTCTACAGGCACCACTTGCTCCATTTCTTTTAGATAATATGTCATCATTTGTTCACTGAGCAATAAATCCTTGGTGATTAATCAATCAATGCCTATTGGTTTCAGAAGGAATCTCAGCTGCTTGTGAAATACAGGCTCTGCTCTCTAAGGAAGGAGCAGAAAACATGCACATATTAGACTAACATTTGCTTTGTTTTAGTCAAATTAATTTTGCCTTGCCTGAAGCTGGGAAGGAACTTAATCATATAAGAGAGTCTGTAATAAATCCTGCTTGACATCTGGTATTTCCTTATGAGCTTCTGAGAAGGAGGGGGACACAGCAGACACGGTGCTCAGGGACAGAGGCCTGGTAGTTTCCAAGCACCAGCTGAACTCCGACATTTTGGATTTGCTTTTGTGCTCAAGTTGTGTGTGCTTTTCCTGGAAAGAGCTCCTGACTCAGTTTTGTTATTCATGGCTGCTTGGCACAACTCTCAGGTGCAGTGTAGAGACAGGAAGCTAAAAACTGCTTCACAGATTGTCAGTCAGCTCATCCCCAAGGTGTGAGGTCAATGTTTAAGTTTTGAGCTTTATGGCTATTGTTTTATAAAACCCTAAATACTTATTTAATTATAAATTACCCATAACCTTTTCAATTCAACCAACAGTAAAAATATTTGGGTCTATATTTTCAGTTTTGAGGTTATGAATATCTATCTCAGCAGTTCAAAGTGCCCAAACTTCTACAAAATGTGGTCATGATGTGACTGATCAGGATGGGGAGTCTGTTTTCTCCCCCAGCAAGTTGAAAACACAAACCAAGAATAGAGGGGATTTTGGACAAAAGAGAAAGACAAGTTTGTATCTGAATGGTGACATTATGTTCCATGTCATCCCAGCTATCAAACGAGTGCAGGAATGCTGAGGATCCTTGTGTGTCATCCTGCCATTGCCTAAATGAGCACTGGGTATCACTCACTTTTTGCCTTAATATTACAATGATCTGAATATTGCAGAGTTGTATGTTTGACTTTCTTCTTAAGGGCAGTTGTTAGAAGAGTTCCCTTTGTCCAAGATGGAAATTGGTAATATTGATCTGCCAACAGTGCTGTATTTTACAGCTGAGTGTGAAGCATATCATCCCTTTGAAGCTCCCTATTTTTATTTGGCTATTTTTTCCCTTGTTCTAGTTATTTTTTCTGTTCTGGGATTGATGCCCACAATGCAAAGAGAACTGAATGAAAAAACCCATCAGAAATATAGCAGTTCATGCCTGTTTACATTCTTCTGTTCTACATTAGAGATACTCAAACACATGTGACCCTGAAAAAAAGGGTTTCCTTTAAGGCTTTTGATTCACTGTGACATGTGTGTCTGCATTATGCAGGTGCCATCATAGCATTTGCCCTCTACTGTACAGCTGGAGGAGTAAAGTAATAACACAAAATTTCATGTCAGTCACTTCAACTGTAGGTGACCTTTCAGTGCTCCCAAAACCCAGATATGTGTGTGTATTTTTTTTCTATGAACTTCATAGGAAACAATAAGATTGTTTCTATAGAAGAGTAACAAAGCTGATGAAGGGACTGAAGCACAGATCATGAGAGGAGTGGCTGGGGGTGTTTAGCCTGGAGAAAAGGAGGCTCAGGGGACCTCAGAGAGCTCCTACAGGGAGGTTGTAACCAGGTGGGGCTGGGTCTCTTCTCCCGAGTAACAAGTGACAGGAGCAGAGAAAATGGCCTCAGTTTGTGCCAGGGGATGTTTAGATTGAATATTAGGAAAACTTTCCTCACTGTAAGGGTTGACAAGCACTGGAATGTGCTGCCAAGTGAAGTGGTAGGGTCACCATCCCTGGAATAAAATGTGTGGATGTTGCACTTGAGGGTGTGGTTTGTTGGTGAACATGGAGCTGCTGGGTTAACTGCCAGTGGGCTGAATTCAAAAGAAAATATCTTGAATGGCTTTGATCTGTGACAAAAGGTCAGAAGTCTGAGATGCAGAAGATATTGCACATCACCCATGGGCCTGGGGATGGCAGAAATGTCAGTCAGGCTCCCGGCTATTTTGCAGCAAGAGTGATTTTATGTCTCCTGTGGTCCTAAATCCTCCAAATGCAGAGCACTCTCGCTCTTGTGTCCTTTTGTTTCTTCAAACACCTGAAGGGTGACTGTAACTTGGCCTACTGACTGAAAGGAATTGTGAATAATTAACTCTTGGCTTATATGGTTATTTTGGATTGGAGAGGCTCTGATCTGTATTGCTTACTCAGATTTTTTTTTTCCCAAAGGTTGGAGAGTCAAATACCTTGGAATGATTTTATTTCTTTTACACAATAAACATCAGCGTTTTGTCTCTCTGCATTGTTATATCCTAATTCCATTAGATCTGCAGATAAACCCACAGCCCTGACTGCCTCAGAAAAGGTTTTACTTTCTTCCAGCTGCTTGAAGCAAAACCTATTTGCAAATAAACAGGGAGTTGTTAACTGTATTCCATAAAAAACGCTGCTCAGTGCAGTGAGGAAGCTCCTCCAATTTGTCTGTATAAATGCAATTAAATGTTGCAAGACTTGCCATAACAAACTGCTAAATTGTCACTGTCATCTGCTGAAAGAGACACCTGGAGTTATTGGGGGCACTGTTCATTTCCTGCTGGCAGATAAGGGATCTGTGCCTCTGTCAGGTGTCGGAGGCTGTCAGGCGGTGCTGGATGTGCCCGGACTCCAGAGCGCGCACGGGGAGCGCTGGGATGGCACCTGGACTCCTTCTGCTGCTTGCCTTTGCTGCTTCAGGGCTGCATTTACATTTTCAGCCTCCTGAGGAGCAGCTTCAGGTTGTAACAAGTGGGGGTAATTCCTCAGGGGAAAAGCAGAGTGGGAGCAGGAATTTAAAGGGGTGAAGTTTTGGCTTTGGTTGTTGTTGTGAGACAAGGCACAGCTCTGTTCCCTGGCCATGGTGAAGGAACAAGCTGTGGTTTTATCATTTGGGGTCTGTCTGCAGGAACTGGCAATCACAATGTCATTTTGTTTTCTTCACTCAAACTTGTGCTTTGTACTGAGTATCTCCATTTCCACAGACCAGCACAACACTTAAATGGAGGGAGAGAAAAAATAAATCTCTTTTTTGGTTGTTAAGTTAGCTGTAAACACATCACGGGCCAGTTTTTTCTTGTTGAGAACAGAAGCCTTGCTACCTGAATTTGGTCTCTCTCTAGCATTGAACTCTCACTTGTTTTACCTTTTTGCTTCTCATTCCTCTTTTGAAATGAGGAGAGCCCACCAGAGGCTGTTTTCAGCATTAATTACTTGGCATAATTTGAGATGCTGAGAAAACTCGTGGTAGTTCAGACACTTTATTTTGGGCTACTGGCTCTCTTATTGATTGCTGTTGCTTTTTCCTCACACGCTAATTTAGTGGGGAAAACACACACCTTTTTTTCCTTCTGTCCTCTGCCATCCAAAGCATCTGGAAGCAGCTGCCTGTGTGCCAGCCCATTACAGAGGGAAAGTGGCTGTGCACTGATGCACATGCACATTTCTTTCTGACACCTTTGGCTCTAGTGCTGTTGGAAGGCAATATTTTGGCTTCTGGAGCTGGTATTTACATGTAGAGCTGCACTGTCAGTTTGCTTCATGGCTTGGAGAGCTGAGGCTGTCCCTCCTCAGACCCAGCACGAGTGGTGGAGAGCCCTTCTGCTCCTGCCCCTTGCCAAGGGATTTCTCTGCAGTGACTCATCCAGTCACAGAATCAAAATGTTTATGGTGTCTGTGTCTTGGCAAGGCCATCTGCAGTGCCCCAAACACAAATCCATCAGAGAGATGGTTGCAGAGCAGCCATGTGTATTAACTCTATTTATCAGATAATTAATTTTGGTAGCAGGGAGAAGGGATGACCATAATTTACAATGCAGTTCGGGGCCACGTGGAAGGAAGAACAACTCTGTAGTATTGTGGGCTGCAAATGGGAATTTTAAACACACCTTAGTATCACAATAAAAATACTAAACACATTAGGTAACCTTCTTACTAGAAGGTCATCTTTGTAACAGGGTAGTCTAGTTCATGTCCTGTTTCTGTCAGGAAGGGAATAATTGCCTCCTGTACGTGTTTCTTCAGTAAGAGATGGGACTTGGGATTTTGTCTGGGATTTTTTTGGTGTTTTAGTATCACATAAATCTCAAGATACACTATTATTGGTTCTCTGGCAGCAGTCATGCTTTAATATTTTTTAAACAATATGGTATTTATAGG
The DNA here is from genome assembly GCF_001522545.3 of Parus major. Classification (NCBI taxonomy): domain Eukaryota; kingdom Metazoa; phylum Chordata; class Aves; order Passeriformes; family Paridae; genus Parus; species Parus major. The sequence goes on from NC_031781.1 coordinate 15,300,548, forward strand.
CCAACAAAAAGATCTGAACAATTTTAAACCACAAATTCTACTTAGACTAAGAGATGTGGAAATAGACTGTCCCAGGCAGGGCCTGAACCCCGTAAATGTATCATCAGCCCCACTGCTATTTCCTAGATGCATTTTCTTGCTGAATGCCCTGCCAGGGACTGCAAGATGACTTTACCTTGGTTTTCCTGCCCTTTGCTAGGAGAGAATGAGCACACATCACATCATCTGTATCTCCCCAGAGCACATGGAGTGTGCATGCCTTGCACCCCCAGCAGACAGTAGAACATTTATCCTGGCTGCCTCTTTGCTCCCTCAGTGTTGTTGGACTTCCATTTGACAAAAAATGTGCAACATGCAAAATTTCGCTTGTGTTTTTCCACAATTGGGGTGATCTCCTTTATCAATAGCTCAATAGAGAGCAGGTAACGTCTTCTAAAATTTATTCTCCATCCCTGCACTTTTCCTCCATTTTCTACAGTTTCTAGCTGGAGGGAGAGAACCAAACTGAGCATTCAGTTTTATTTTCCAGTTCAGCATCCCTTGCACTCCTGCAAGCAAAGTGCAGGTCACACTCCAAACACCAGATAAATGGCTTGTTTTACTTCATCTCCGAGTGAAACAGTCCTGCTCACTTTTTTCCTGCTGCTACAACGTGTTTGCTGTTCTTCCATTTGCAATATTTGTTGCAAGTTCCACTCTGATGCTCCCCACGATCCTCTTGGCAAGGTCTGCCAGTGGTGCTGTTATAGCATAAGAAAGAGAACCAGCAAAATTTCCTTTACTGCTGTATGACTGTCTGCAGAAATACCAATTCCTCTGTAACATGGTGCATTGTTTGCCTTTTATTTTCTCTTCTGTAGTTGCCCTGAGTGTTGTGAGCAGGTTAAAGGAATCAAAGCCTACATCAGTTGGTGATTTAGCCTGAAAATTTGGCTGTGTCCTGGGATGTCAGACACTATTACAAAATTATATCAGAGTTTGAACTCATTAAAATGTGAGGTTTCAGGGGTTTTATCTGTTTTTTATATTCTATTTTTCAACTTTGTAATAATTTTTCTACAAGTGGTGGTTCAGTATTTCAGAAACTCACCTTTTGTGCCGTATCTTCTCCCATGTTGTTTTGTGTTCTTGACAGCTGCCAGTGAAGGGTTGTAGGTTTATAGGTTATTTATTCCCATGCCAACAACCACACAGATCAGCTCTGGTTGTCACCACAACCAAATTGTTACTTCTGAAGAGCTGAAGGAAATTTCAGTGATATGGACAAATACCTTTGAGATTGGCTTGCAACAGGTTTAGTTTGTTTCCAGAGCCACTTAATCTCAGATTATCCAATATAAAAAATTAGTCTTCTCAGTTTGCAGTTTCTCCTGGTATTCCTATGTCTTTTCTGCAAGGAATGCAGATTTTAGGGTGTAATACTATCATGATGAATGCATGCATAATGTATTAAACCTATTCCTAAGCAAATACTGGCTGATATTTACCAACATTTGCTTTGTATCCAAGCCAGTCTTTTCAGCTCAATTTATATTGATCTTTCAGCCTGATTTCCACCTTTCCCCATCAGGTTTTTTTGAACCACTGACCTTTATTTTGTCCTCTGGAGCTGTAAGAATGACTGAAGTGATGCTGTTAGGTTGTTCTTTAAAAAGCTGATGATTACAGTGGCGGCTCCTACTTCAGGCTCACAGAAGCCTCCAAGTGTGTAACTGATATTCCCATATTAGTTCAATCTCTCAGGTCAATTCCAAAAAGAAGGAGGAGTTAAACCAAACACTTTGTCACCCCAAAATGAGAAGTGTGTACAACAGGAGCCTGTTGGTACAGAAGACATCTCTGATGCCTTTTGGAGCTTCTTATTTCAAATGACATGGGAACACCAGCTCTATACTCAGGGAGAACACAGGTTAAAATTCAATGTGGTTGAACCCCACTTGTGGGGTTGTCAGGAATTTTAGCTGCACCCTGCAGAATGAGAAGGATCTTGACAGGATAGCCCCTAAATCCCAAGGCTGCATTCCCTCCCTTAGAGGAGGGATTCTCTGCTGTTGGCACAGAAGCTCCAGTTTGGCACTTGTGGATTTTAGTCTGAAATATTGATGTGCTCTGCAAATGGCACTGCCTGGTTACTCCTGGGTACCTGTTGTGCTGCAAGGCTTGAATCAGAATGACATGAATGCTGAATCACAACCTGTGAAACAAACTCCTCAAAACAATCCCATTTTGTTCAAAGAATCCAGTCCTTTAGTTGGAGGCTGGTGGAGACTCCTGATTCTGTCCATTTCCAGAGGGACTGTGCTTTTGTCTGGATTTGCTGTATCAGGTGAGAGATGAATGCTTGGCAATGTTCTGTGAGAACATAAAAACCACATCTTGGTTGGCGTATTCTCTATTAGATGGACTCCAGAGGGAAGATCAGGTCACAAAGACCAATCCTACTGGCTTTGAGCTGAGTCTCCCACAATGCAGTTATCAGGTAACTGATGAACCACCCCATTTTGCAAGCATTACTTTGTTTTTCTTTAGGAAAGGATAATTACCTTTTTCTCCTGGGAGCTGAAAATGCTGAGCATGTCACATGTTATGTTCAGTGCTTTAGAGGACTGGCTCTAAAGGTGGCATAAGTATATATTAAGACTCATTTTAGGTGTAAAATCTCTCTCATGGAGAGAGGCTAAAAATCATGACTGAGATGATAATCTCAGCACCACAACTCTCCTTCAGCACCAGCCCAACTTCTCCATCTTCTGAGGAAACTGGAAGCAGGGTCACAGCTACAGACATCTATGTGGGTACAGAAAGATACAGCAAGATGCTAACCAGAATCTCACTGGATGTGTCACTCTATTGGTAAATGATCTGGTTTTGTGGTAGTTTTCTGAGTTAAATTTTTGAGTTGTGCTTTCCCCTTTGAAGATGATATTATTATTATTTATTATTATTATTATTACTACTATAGTTATTCTATTTATTTATTTATTTATTTGATTTAATTATTATTTTTCATGCTATGAATTATTTCCTGCTGGTTCTGAGGTGTTCTCCTCTTTGGAGCCCTGCAAGATTGATGGGCTTGTTGTCATTTGAGACTAATGCACAACTGTCAGGGCCTCTTACTCACTCAGGGATGAAGAGACCTTTAATAATGAAAAATTGTTAATAACAACAGCTTTTCATGCCTACTATCTGGAATTAAAAATCTCATGTAAGCTTTTACATGCTCTCAAATTGTGGTTGCTTAGTGCCTTTGTACTTTTATGTGCTGGAAATCTAAGAAGTATCCCCTTCATGCCTGCTGAACTCACAATTGGCTGATGTAGGAATCAAACCACAAAGATGGCTAGAGCTCCTCTAGCACTTGCTTGAAGATTAATTTTCATTTATATTACTCAGTGATTCTAATCTTTGTTTCAATTACAGTAACATGTTGATAATGTGATATCTGGGTATGGATATAACCCAAAATGTATGTATATGTAAATTTGATAGGTAGAGCTACCTCTTTAATCTGATGCAGCAATATTTCCGTGGGTATTAGTTGTGTATAAAAGCATATTTCTGCAGAATTTGCAATGCCAATTAATGCATGGTACCACAAAGCAGGATTTTGGTCACCTCTCAGTCTGTACACAGTTATTTCTTGTGCCATAATGCTGGGTGGTCTGAGCTCTTTTAGCCAAGCTGGCATTTTCAGATCCAGGCAGCCAGGAAAGGTTCTCTGGTGCCTCTGTCAGTACAGAACAGTGGCTGGGAACAGTCTGACCAGAGGTGCAAGATCAGATGCTTCTGGATTCACTCTTGGATCTATTGGAGGGCTGAGGTGCAGCATCCAGTGGCTCTGCTGGATTAGCAGATGGAAACAGATTCCTGCTTTTCCAGAATGAGAATTCATTCCATTAAGCCCCAAAGAGTCCATGACACCTACCCTAAAAATAAACCCCTGGTGTACAGGAAGTTTAATGCAAAATCACATTATGATACTTTTCAAGAGAGCACCAATATACCCCTGGTAGTAAGTTAGAGCAGGTATTTAGTTGAAGCAAAAGAGAAAATTACCACAGTTAACTTTAAACACACTAAACTTTTTTCATGTTGAGGTATTAGTGTGGATTAAGCACTCCAAGGAGTCAGCAGACGTTTGGATGACATTCACAAGTTCCTTGGGAGTTTCCTGTCAGCACTGGAGACATGCCCAGTGAGTGCCATTAAATATTTACACCACCACAAACTATTGCATAGATACAGTGCTCACCATTAACATCCCAGAATTTGTCTGCAGGTGTTTCATTCTCTCCACAGCTATTTGCTAATTCAGATATAAGCACAAAAAAATGGTGAGCAGAACAAGTGGTATTTCAAACAACTAACAGTTGGAGGAGGACTGGGGACATTCATTCACTGATTGTGTCAGTGTAGGATGTGAATTTAGGCAACCACCAGTGTCTCACCAGTCATGTTCAAACAAAAATAATGCAAGGTGTAAAAAGTGACTTTAAGGCTATTAAGTGATGTGTCCTTTCATAGTTTCTTCTCACTTTGGATTTGTAGTTAATGTGTAGTGAAAATGATCTTTCTTTAAAGTTGCAGTTATTCTTGTGTTTAAAGGGTACAGTTTAATAAAACACAGCTTCTCTTTGAAATGCCTCTTGTCAAAACTAAACATCCGGAAATTTTCAAACAAATGTCAGATGAACTCACTGTAATTGGCACCAGTGTGTTGAATATAAAATGCATTACTCATGTAGAATTTGTTTCATTTCAACCCAATATCTTGAAATGAATGTATTCTGCACACTGAAAAACTTTGGTGGCAAGAAAAGTGATGAATGAACGTGACTGGTGGCAATAATTAAAATGTGTAAGCGTGTGTTCATTGTGCTGCTGTGTAAACTTTGTTCAGGTTGAATAGAATCAATTTGCATTTATTTGGCTGAGCACTGATAAGTTTCAAGATTTTGTCATGTATTATTTCTGGTTTAATAATTCATATATTTAAGCAGCTGTTAGTGCCTCTGGCTCTATGGGCCAGGTAAGAACTGGTTCACAGTGGGAGAGCTCAGGTCCCTCTGCACTGCCCAAACAAGTGCACCCTAAAGTGGGCATGGGGTATGGAAAGAGTGGTAGAGGAACAGGATGTGCCTGAGAAAAGGCTAAAAGAATCAGTGGGGGAAAAAACCAAAATTAATCAAACACACAGAGAAAAGAAGACATAGCACCCTACAGGCAGGGGCACAAGAACTGGAGTTAAATTGCTATAAAGTATTGCACCTGGAATACCCCTACTGACTAGGCCAAGAAATAGAAATGAGGCTTCAAGGAAGACCAGTGTTAGTGTGGAAAATGAGAAACAGAAGGAAAAACACATTGTCCTGAAAAGGAAAGCTGTGGCACAAACACCTTCAAATATTTCCCGTTGTAACTCAGGGGTGAGGCTACTTGTCCCTTCAGAATGCAGAGCTGGGGTTTTTTTCTGTTTGTGGTTTGTTTGGTTTTTTTTTTTTCTGAGAAAGGATGGAGGGAAATACCTGGAAGCAATGTAGTAAATACAGTGAGGTATGAGTGAAAATTTCCTCTGTTGAATAAAGGACTGAGTCTTTTGGTGGGAGGGTGGGGGATGTTAAGTTTGTTTTGTGTGTGTTTGTGGTATTGGAAAGCTGCAATCGTGGCTGCTGAGCATTTGGAGACTTTAGTCCAGCTGATGTGGGGAAGGCAGAGCAGAAATTCCCATTCTGCCCCCTCTGCTTCTGGCTGTGCATTGTTGTTGCTGTGCTGCCCAGGTGAAATCTGTGCTGTGCTCAGGGTGTGCAAAGGCAGAGCTGGGCTCTCTGTAAGAGCCAACCACGGTAAAGCTCAATGAATTTCATTCCTGTGCAGTTCATCACTTGGTTCTCTCAGAGTAATACAGATTATGTGCACTGGCATTAAAAAACCTCCTCCTGACGGTGCTGTTTAGAAATATGTCAGCTGCTGACATCAATGTTTGAAGTCTTTGGTTGGGAAACCTGCCTTTTCATGCTTCTTTTCTTGCTAGAAGACAATATCAAAGCTTCCATCTTAACCTCCTGCTAATTTGCTTCCAGTCAGTCAAATGATGAGTTAAACTACATTCTTTTTCCTTGTATCTGGCAGTTTCAGTCAACCTCTACCTTTTCTTCATTCACAAAGCCAACACCACAAAAATGCCTCCTGACTAGGTGTGTGTACATTAACAGCACAGTTTCCTAAATCATCTGATCTCTAAAAAGCAATAAAATCTGTTGCTTGTACAGTTTCTGAATATTTACTTTAAAAATGTGCAACAAGGATCTGATGTTAAAAGCTTCTGGAAGCTTTGTTTAATTAAAAAAAGAGAATAGTTTTTGGGGAAAAAAAAAGTTGCAATGGAAGAGTGACACAGAATTTCTACTCCTGGGATGGATTCTGGGTCGCATTTGCTGAAGTTGGTCACAAAATCAGTTTTTGCAGCTCAAAGCCAGACCTGTCCTTTCCTGTACAACCATCAGGAACGGGGCAGAAATGCTCTCACAGTCTAATCACTCCAAACAAGCGTGCCTGGAGCAGACAGGATTACAGGGATATTAGGAAGGGCAATCAATTTAATACTGATGCTATAAGAGAAGTCAAGCACTCGGGGTGTATTTCAACACAGAATTTGAGTTTCTGGGGTTTGAATTTGTGAAGTTTCTCAAACTGCCTGGCAGTCACTAACTTGATGGAAGCTCAGAACAAGAGTAACTTTGATTTTTATTTTTTTTCAGTGCTTTGAAATGAGGTTGTTTGTTCCCTCTTTACAGTCCTGGGCGATTTAGAGGGCTGGGGAGAGGCAGATAGACAGCAGAATAATTAGTTTGCGGTGCATAAAGCACTCACATGGTGGAAGGAGGCAAATGAGTGCCTCGGGGAGGATGTGGGATGCACCTGAATTAGCCTGGGTGCCCGATGGGAATGACAAAGCTGACCCCAGGCTGGCACAGGGACATTAAACACCCATCCTCACGGAGAGCTCAGGTAGTCACAGCGCAGTTTGCTCCAGTAAATCAGTGGCTAAATGAGAAGCAAGCAGGTGAGCAGGATTTACACAGCCCTGCTATGTCATCCTTTTACACGAATAGGCACTTAGGACGTTTGCTGTGGTTATGTCTTGCTCCCCTGGGAGGCTGGAATCATTTTTTGTGGGGGTAGTTTAGTTCAGCTCCGAGGAGGTTTGTCTGTACCTTTATTTTATGGCAAAGCAAAAGCTGCTGATCTCCCTCAGCCTGTCTTTCCTTGCAAGCACTTGCTGGGGAACTGCGTGATCCCTCTGTTTCCCCAGCAACTCCATTCATTCATTTAAATCTTTCTTATAAAGTAACTTTTGCTGTCTACCTTAGGATAGAGAATTGTAAGGGAATTACAAAATCAATATACAAAACAAACACAAACTACATTTAGAGAGACCGCTGCCAAAACAATGTGTGTTTGTGTTCCTTATCTAAGAAAGATTTATTTTTTGCATTGTTCACTTTTATTTTCCCTATGACTCTTTATTTATCCATCATATCAAACATAGGAAAGGATGCTGAAGCTACTGAGGTGTGAGTTTATGCATAAATGTGATGGAGCTGTGTTATTTCCTTCATCCAGCTACGTCTTAAATACAGATCCCAGTTTTTGTAGTATTCAAACTGTATGGTGCATTTATATGGGTATTTTGGAAATACAGAGAATATTTTGATGAAGGGAATTCTGTATGGATTCTGGAAGGATGGACACAGTGCTGGGTGGAGATGCAGTCCCCATCCAGCCAGGATGATTTACCTACTCAATCATTATGTTAGAATTAGGAACATCCAAATCTGCTGCGTTAGTGATTAACTAGAGGATAAATATTTCGATTCAGTGCTGTTTGGTGGATGCACAGCTAAGTGCTCTCTTTGGCTCTGGTTTAGAAAACATTGGCATGGAGATGAGAGGAGTTTCCCCCACAGTGCTGAACTCCCACTGCCTGCCCAGTTTGATTCCTTAGCACTCTAAATAAAACCCCCAGGACGCTGGCAGAGCCTTGAAATTTCTTTGGAACTCAGGAAAACATGAAAAATAATGGGCACTAGCTTTTAATCTATTGGAACAAAACCTTTTGTCAAATCCTTTTGCTTTCCAGACTGTGACAAAGCCTCTTGGGTTGCAAGAGCTTTTCCAGTCCATACCTTCATGGTGGCTCAACCAGAACCAGGCTTTGAAGATGTGTCAGATGCCTTCTTGTGCTGAGCAGATCCCAGGCTCTGAGTTGTCCACATTTTCTTCCCAAAAGGAGAAGCAGTGGTCAGGGCACAGCTCTCTGCCCCAGGGCAAGTGGAGTTTTCAAACATTTCCAACTTCAGCTGCTTCTGCTCAGCATTGTGCAGGCACTTGCAAGGCAAGCAGTGAGGGCTGGGCTGAGCTGCTCTCCCTGGCAGGGAAAGCTGGGTTCTGTTGTCTCTGCAGCCCTTGTCTGCTTTCAAAGGATGAAAATTAAACTTGCAGGAGCGTATCAATCCTGAGAAAGTTGTGCACAATCCTATTGCCTGTGGTCTGCACAGGGGCCAATTTCACCCTGCCTTTCTTCATAGCCCAAGGCTTTCAGCTCCTTGCTTTCCCTGAGCCACGAGGATTCAAAGGAAAAGCAAGATAAAGAAAACTGCTTTGATTTTTATATTTTTGCTACCACCACCAAACAGCATATAATTAGCCTTTCTTTTACATATTAAAGCTTGCCTGATGATGCAATATCCATTATAACTCTAAAAGCTTAATCTTAAACAGAGCAAAAAAAACCCCAGAGGAGGATCATATGCCTGGAAATTAGCATAGGGTTTTTTCCTCTTTAGAGGAATGCCTGAGTGCATGGATGCCGAGAGGATGTGACTCACACAGAATGAGAACAAGTTGTTCCTCAGCCTCTTGATATAGTGCCTGGGATATCAAATCAAGTCCAAGCCCTGATTTGAAACTCCCTTAGAGGACCAATTATTAATTGGATGTGAACTACTTTTAATGAAGGAAGGACACCTCTTTTGGTGTTGTATTCATGTGAAAAAATGAAAAAGTAGTTTTATTTGAGCAGTAACAATCCAGGGCATGCAGCCATCATCCAGTAGAGATGTTTCCTGACTGCAGGATTCACAGCTGGCACGTGGAGGACACAGGCTTCATGTGGCATCTCACACAGGGCTCAGCACATCAGTCTGTGATGTTGCTGTTGGTATTTTTTACAGAAAACTTCCCCCTCAGGACAGGAGTATTTTGCCATGTTTGTTCCCAGGAATGACCAGATCCACCTGCTGATTCCTCTGTTCAGTGCATGTGAAGAATGAAAAACTGTCTGGCCCTCAATTCCCTTTTCATCAGAGCCAATTTTTCCCCTTACTGGCTGTGCTGTCCATTTCACCTCTGCATGAGCTCGTTAACCTCCCTCATTAGTGCAGCGTGGAGGTCTTGGCACCATCCACTGGGGAATGGGGTCATGAATTTGTGACTCACTCCTGTGCAGTTGCTCTATTTAGTGGCTTTAACTATACCATGTTTTGGGTTTGTTTTGCTTCAGTGCCAAGGCAGAAGATTTTAGGAGACTCCTCTTTGCATCCTGCACTGTTACTGGGCAGGCAAAACACTGACCACCACCAGCTGTAATTGGCACAGAATGTTTGTCAAATAACTCTTGGGTAATTGTTACTCTTCCTTAGAAAGAAGATTTTGCTGGTTAGTATGGTTTTTTTTTCTTCTTCCCACTTATTAACCAGACAAGTAATGGCTTATAAAAACTAACATTTAGAACGTCTCTTCACTGGGCATAACAAGAACCAATTTGAATTAAAGCACTGCTTGGAAAGAAGAAAAAAGCCCCACAACTTGGCCTTTGTCTTGTACTTTTTACTTTTTTTTCAGAAATGATAAGCACACTACCTGGCTTTTTAAATCTTTCATTCCAATAACTAAGTCACTACCACAGCCTCATTATTTAACATTGATGGGAGTGTTTTGCTGAGCAGAATCTCACTGCTCTTTTTACCCCTTGTTTTTCTATCTGAAAACCCTAACACCAGGGTTGATTTTCTGCCTTTGTTTTTATGATTTATCAAGTTTAATATTCTGCCCTATGCTTTCTGTGCCCTGGATGTTCTCATGGAGTTTTTATAAAGTAGCTAAGCAAGGCTACATTAATAATTTGTTACTCAGTAATTTTCCTGCAAGCAAAATGCTCTAAAACAATTATTTTTCAGCTAAAGGTCCTGGAAACTTCATTTAATTATCCAACAAGCAAAGACCTGGTCTCAGTGCTGACTGCATCTGCCTTGTTCTCCCTGTTCTCTGCAAACCTTTGTAGCCACAAATTCACACTGCACTGAACACTTTTCAGTGTGTATTACACAGCACAGTTAATATCTGGTGTGTGTTTTATTTCTCACCTGCTCCTCCTTGGAAAGGGAAGTGTGAGCTGCAGTGTTCCCAGGTGCTTTTTTTGGTTGACTCATGGAATAGAAACATTTCCCTGAGTTTGTTCCACTCAAGTGAATGATTTTGAAAAGGAGATGTTGAAGGGTCTGTAATTCCCGTGTCAAACTGAAGAAGTTCAGCATCCCCTTATGTGGGCCTAATATTCCCTAGAATTATTTTTTTTTTTCCCCAACAATGAAATCCTCAAAGACAGGCTGTAATCTACAGACAGCTCGTCCTCAGGTTTGCAGGAATGGTGGAGCTGGGATGTGCTGGGAGAGAGCAGTGCTGGGCTGGTACTGCCTGCTGGGTGGGCTCTCCAAGGCTCCACAGCTGTGCCAGGGAACCATTCTACTGTTTATTCCAGTTATTTGGAGGAAAGAGTCATAGGACTGTACTGATAAAGGCATTTATTCTCTAGTCTAATTAGGCTGGTGGGCACTGGGCACTGCAGCTTCTACCCTGAGGCAGGTGGTCAGTTGGGATTTAAAAAGGAGTTTGAATCTATTAGTGTTAGAAAACAGAAGATTAACCTGATTTACTTAGAGTGGAAGCTAAAGGCTTTATTTCAGATTTCTGTCCAGGCTGGAACAGATCTCTGAACAGATCTTTCTGCCCAGGACCTTTGCACCATGTGCAGACCTGACAAGGTTTGAACTAAAGTTATCATCACTGAGGGGACAGGGAGAAACCTTCGTGTGTGCAGACACTTGTAGCCTTGGATTTCTTGAGTCTGTAATACCATGGAACTCTTTTACAGACAGCAGGACCTGTGAATCCTATTGCATTTTGGTCACAAAGGAAGTTGGTCCAACCAATTTTATTATTTCCTCACTGAGAGTCAAATAGACCTGTTATTAATTGTGACAGTGCTTCCAATTTTCCTTTTTTACTATATGCTGTATCATTCTTTCATGCCAGTTATTCTTTATTTGGTCTGCCTCACTGCAGGAATTTATTAAGAATCCTTATAGCCCAGATTTAGACATGCTTAGGCATGATGATTTTTCATTTATTGTTCTAGAATGAACATTGCAGAGCAAGCAGGAGGCTAACCATTTAACACCAAGTGTCTTATTAATCAGCTTTTGTTTATTTAATTTAATAAGCAGCTTTTGATAGCTGTGAGAGTCTGGTTGTGTATTTAATTAGATCAGCACTTACTGCTCGGGTCTGTGGAACATTTGACTTCAGCTTTCCTGGTACTTTGCTACTGTATAATGGCCTTTGGATCTCAACAAGTTTATTTCTTTTTTTTTTTTTAATTTTCACTTGAAAATGCAATAAGTATTTTCTCAGTAAGATAATTTCTGCTCATTCTTGATTTTGGGGGTATTTGTGGGGATACAAAAGCCAGGGAACCACTTGCCTTTTGGCATCAAATACAGAAAAGCATGTGCTGGAAATTTTTGTCTTTGAAGCCTGCCTGGTTGGGAAGATACGGAATCTTCTTTGCCGTCCTCCTCTCCTTTTGAATAAATCCCAAATTACTTTTAAACCAGAACTGTGTGAGGTGAGGGCCAGAATCCTCCTCTGAGGCCACGCTCTCATAGTTCTGTGATTGTATCTGCTATGGGTTTTCTCACACAGCTGACTTTAGAGCCATTTAAAACACTTCCCAACATGCACAGTGCTGCATCTCCTTAGGGATCTGGGGTCCAGCAGGTGATTGTCACTCTGTGCTCCTCAAAATTCCCCAGGACAGAAATCACACCTGCAGAGTAACAGGGCTCCAGGAATCCTTTCTTTACTTTCATTTGCATTTCATGTAATCATTACTTATTTATTAAGTAATTAATCTGATCTTATTTTTCTGAACTAGAAGAATGGCATATGTTTGGGTTTTTTTGCTTTCCATTAGTTCAATCATGTCACATTAACAGGATGGGTTTGCATGTGCAGCCTGGAGTTCCAAGAAGCCTTGGGCAGTTTTTTCATGGAGCCCATAGCTGAAGGTGAACCTGACTGTATTTAGTGAAAACTCAAGAATTCTCCTTAACAGCCAGTGCAACAGGATTCAGTAAGATCTTGATAAACTGAGGACAAAGTATTAATGAAATAAGTCTACATACATGTATACATTATACTCTTTTTCAGGGGAAAAAAAATAAGAAAAACCCCTTCTTTTACTCACAATAATCATATTTTGCAGTTTTGCAGCACTATATTGACATGGAGACCATGTATTAAATTGATTAGATATATGTATCTATGTGCCTAATTTTATTCTCAGTGCTGTGGGCTACAATACTTTGTTATGGAAGAATATTCAGGTTTAAATCTCTTAACTTCACAACTCCTCATATAAATTATTTAAATACTGCAGGGGCTGGGAGGAGAGTTTCAGAAAACCAGATAATTGTAATTGTCTTGGTGAAATATATATTGACAACTTTAGTGTTTAGCTATTTGAGAAAGCCTTTGGGACAAAAAATTCCTGTTTGCTGTAACTGGCAGATCCTAAAGCACTTTGAGGAATGCAGGGATGGACAGGAGTGCAGAGTGGTCCCTGTCCTTGGCTGTGGCCCCCAGCACTGCAGCCCCCTAGGAGTAGCCCCTATTACACTATTCTGACACCTAAACAAGAAGATAAGTGAAGGACAGCTATTCAGTGCTGAAAAGCTCAAGAAAACCCAGCCCAAAACAATAATAACAACAATAAACCCCCCCAAATCTCTTACATAATTTGTTACATTGGCCATTAAAACCAGCTAACCAAAATTCCATGCTTGGCAGAAAGCCAGGGGCAAGGTTCAACTTGTTTTTCAAAAACGTGGGTATATAAGTAATCAACAAAGCAGGTTTTTTAACCCAATTTAAAAGAAAAAAGGGGGAGAGTTTTGAAGCACATAATCCAGTTTCTCTTTCAGTTTATTACCACTCTTTCATTGTATTTTAGGGACTGTTGAATAGCTCAGTTGTAGTCATTAGGATCCTAATTCTCTTAGGTACTTATTAAGCACTAAATTGCTTGCTTGTGCCAGTTCTTAGTAACACATTGTCCTGGAATGAAAAGAGGGAGAGTACAGATTGACATCTGAGTTATTCTTCTTATTGTGTTATCCGGAAGAACAGTAAAATCAGCATTTTACAATGTTTTCCTCTCTCTGCCCTGTAATCAGCATGTAAGACACTTTTACCAATGATGGAGATGCCTCATCTAAATGGGAAAACTGAAGTTTCTATTCCCCTGATTTTTTTACCCTTCCAGGAACAGGCATCCATAGTTGATTCTTGGTACCCAGCTCTCTCTGCTTCCAGATACGCAAAGAAAAAGACCACTGTGCTCAGGGGCAATGGAATGTTCCTTTATGCAGTAACAGTGGGACTTGGAAACGTGTTTCCAAATAGGATCTGAAACAAAGTCCTTGAGCTCTGTTGTGGGAGCCTCAGCTCTTCACCGTCAGTGAAAGGGGCTGTTGTGGGGAAGCAGCCATGGAAACTTATTTTCCTATGTCCATCAGCAACAAGAATGGGCCATCTCTCACCTGTTATGCCCATGTGGATGTCTAAAACCCATTTCTGCTGCAAATAATGTCAAAAGGTCCCTAGGTTAATTATCTCTGAAGCATTACTGCTCCTTGGGGAGGCATAAGCGCAAAGCCAAACGCTGCTGTGTGCATTAGGCACAGCAAGTACAGCAATCATGTTTTCGGCACAGAAAATGCCAAATTGGGAAATTATCCCACTGCAGAGCCTTGGCTTTCCCAAAAAACCAAGTGGCCATCTGCAAATTAACCTGAGATGGCTCTGTGCTCTAATGGAAGAGCGGTTAGGCAGGAGTGTCAACAAGTGCTCTTTGATAGACAAAATCCCAGATAAAAGATGTCAAAAATAGTCCCTGGGGAGGGGAGGCAATCAAAAGCTCAGGTTGGATGAGGAATCAGCTTTGTACAGCAAAAGGTGACACCAAGCTCCCTGCACGGGATAACAGGCAGGAAATGATCCTGAAAAAAGCTAGGACTTGTTATCCTTTCCTGACCTGAAGTGGTGTTGGCATGAAGGAGCTATTAAAGGGCAGTGGAGGCAGAGGAAAGAAACTCCTTTTAAGTGAGAAATTAGTCATTTGAGGAATGAGTTGCTTTCTTTTTCTTTTTTTTCTTTTTTTTTTTTTTTTTGGTATTTAATTGCTTTTCTCTTTCCATTTGTTAGATACCAGCTCTGAAAAATGTGCTCTTTGGGCTTCTGGGAATTCATCAGCAGTATTTCAAGTTTGTTTGTCTATTGTTTTTATAGATTTATCAGCAAAAAATCATGGGAGAGGGAAAATCAGAAAATCTCTAATTGTGTGTAAATCATCAGTTCATTTCCATGGGTATTTTGCAATCTTATTTCTACAGCACTAAATGCATGTATCTGCTTTATTTTCATTGTGTTTATTTATTGGAAAATTATGTTATCAATAGAAAAGTGCTTCTCTAAATTCTTGCCAGAATTCTAATGTCATGTCTCTGGCACTCTAATTATGCCAGTGAGAGTATTTGCTGCTGCCATTTCCAAAAATTAAGTCATAGGCTACTGTTTCCTGCCTTATTCCTGCTCTGGGCTTTTCCCCCCAGATCTGTGAGAGATTTGCCTGTCCTCTGCACCTCAGGAGCCCATCCCTGCACTGTAAAACCCTCAAATTGCCTCCTCTCTTCTGCTGATACCCCCAAAAATCTCACCTCAGAGCACACCAAGAGCTGAACCAGGCTTTGTTCTTCCCTTTTTGCTTTTTCTTATTTCCCCCTCCTTTGTCTCATTTATCTTACTCTTTAAAAATATTTAATTTCTCACACCTTGCTGTTGTTTCTCCCTTTTTCAGGTCTCTTCCTGCCCTCTCAAAGGCAAATCCTCGTGTTTTACCCACCCTGGCTCTGCCTCTGTCCTGCAGGTTGCTGATAACCACCCTTCTCATCTCCTTTTTCCTGCACTCCAGTTTCTTTCCAGGGCTGTGGCTGGCAAACAGGTTTACACCAATTTACCCAAACCTGATAAAATGAATGTGCAGTTATTTTTGTTCCTAGCAGCTTATTTCAGTTTACATCCAAACTGCTCTTACACTCTGCCATGGTGAAGCAGCACAGAAAAGAACTTTTTTTTCCTTACCATGTTGAAGAAACCACCCAAGGTGTTTTGCTGACTGATCCCTGCTGGTTTCTGGATAAGGAGATGTGGGAGGTTGTGGAAAGGATCTGAGGGCTGTGCTTCAACCCATAGCCTCTCCCTTATCCACCCCTTCAGCCCCAGGCTGTTTTCAGGTAAAAGAGGCACTTCCACCCCAGGCATCTGCTCTGGTCTCACCACTCTTTTTCTCTTCTGTCTCTAAATGGAGTTTGCACCATTTGGACCTTCTCCCTCTGAGTGGACAGAAGTTGTAAATGATGGATTTTCAGCTTGGTTTTCTCACAATTTCCCTCTTTTAGGAAGAGTGTGGAATCAGCAGAGCAGACCCCTCATGGATTAATTGGGTCACCCTTCTCAGCACTTCTCCTGACCCATCTTTTCCTTCTCAATTTGTGTGCCTGAGCTGGGCTGGCTTCCTTAGTATCTGTGCAAACATTACAACATCTTATGAAAATAGCAGTGAATAATTCTGTTAGTTCCTCCTTGCTGGGCTCTCATTGCCTGTATTTTAAGCATAGCTCATTAAGGCTGTAGTTATTTTTTTTTTTTAGCTCTTATCACTTAGTTTTC
Organism: Parus major; assembly: GCF_001522545.3. Taxonomy (NCBI): domain Eukaryota; kingdom Metazoa; phylum Chordata; class Aves; order Passeriformes; family Paridae; genus Parus; species Parus major. The sequence goes on from NC_031781.1 coordinate 15,316,679, forward strand.
AGTTTAGATATCATCTACTGTTTATTTTTTTTAACTTTGGCTTAAAAACTGCTCTAATAGAGTCTTCCTGAATTTCTGGAAACTGCTGAGGGCTTGGCTCTGTCAAGGACCAGGTCCTTAACCTTTTTATCAATCTGATTTTCCTGATATTTATGACTGTCAATGGAACACAATGCATTTATTTATAATCCATTTGTACCTCCAGCTCAGCTTTGGTTTTTAGTAGCTCGAGAGGGTGATGTTTTTTTCTCCCATCCCTCAGTCTGACACAGGGGAACCATTATTTTGTCTTTAGTTCTGGTTGTGAGGAGAGCATGGGAGGCACCTTTGGGTGCTGGTTTGGAGAGGGATGGATCACCCCAGCCAGGCCTCTGCTTGCAGAACCTCATGGATAGGCTCGATGCCTCCTTCAGCCCTAAACCCTCACTGCTTCACTGCTCTGGTCTGCTGGTCTTACTGCATTGGTGGCTTTCAAATAGGTATTGTTGCCTTCAGCTTAATTAATTAAATTTTCTAATTGTATTCTGTTTTTATTGCTGAAGGAGGTGATAACTGGTGACTTAACTGGGATAATTCAAGACAAAAAAACCCCTGTCTTGTTCTTATTACTGGGTTGTGGTCTTTGTTTCTTTAAGATTTCTTTCAGTATAATACCTGAAACACTAAATTGCTTAAGACTGTGAGTAAGTTTCTGCCAAATACAGCCCAGGAAAGATGCTGAGAATCCTGGGTGATGTGGGTCAGGTCCTAACAGCCCTGCAGCTGTAGTGCTGGACTTCAGTCCACTGCTGGGACCCATACACTCACAATCCTTTTAGGATTAAATTGCACCATGAGGACCACAGGTCTTGTTAGCCTGATCCAAATTTGTAATTATTATTCCTTTGAAATGGTTGTTACACAAGAGAAAATAGGCCCATCAGGTGTGTTATGATCACAGGGTGTGCACCACAAAACAAACTTTTTAGTTTGCTTAGCAGATGAAAATACAACAGAAAGATCAATTTGAAGATTACCATACCCCTAAGTATTGTCCCCATTTTCCTGAGATTTTCCATGAATGGTAATTGCTGTTTTGGGAATGGGCCATGGAGAGTTTGTGGATATGTGGCAGTGACTGCAGCCAAGGGGTTCAGGGCCTTTCTACCTGGACAAGTTAACTGGTGTAATTACACCTGTGTAATGACACACCTCTAATTGTACCTGCATAAACACCCCGTGTTCCCCAGAATGAGGCTTCCTTTCCTTCTGTTTATCATGATTCCATGGGATGATCTCTCCTAGCAGAGCAGTGGAGCTCAGGCTGTGCTCAGGGGTTTTCCATCCTCTGCTGTCCCCACAGCCGTGCAGATTTATGTCCCAGCACCGTGGTAAAACCATGAGGGCTGTGTTGCATGGCCCAGTGGGATTATTTTGTCCACAGGCTGTGCTTCAGCCAGCTCTGTGGTAGCTGTTATCCCTCTATTCTGCAGGAATATTCTGCAGGAAAGGAGCTATCTAGCAGGGACGTGTCTTTTTTTGGTAGCACAGATTCTGAAAAGAGCACCATGTGCTTTCAGCAGGATGATATTGCAGGGCAGCATCAAACCACCTCAAAGGGGTCATATGGGACTCTTGTGAGGGATGCAAGAGGCACATCCCCAGTGAGCAATGCCTTTCAGGGCTGCCAGGGAAACACTCCCAGCCTCAGAGCTTTGCTTTGAGGCTGGCTGAGGAGAAGAGTAGAGGAGGCAATGCAGGTGAGGGGGGAATTAATTTGCTGGAAATTCTGTGCAAGGTGCAGTTTGAAGCATTAGGAGTCCTTGTGTAACCACTGTTGTTTGAAGAGACAAATCTCTAATTTTGGAGTTATGTGTGTTCAGGACAAAGAAATGTTGGTTCTTTCTGCAAGTCAGCATCAATAGCCAGCTGGAACTTGTATAAAAATGTTTCTCTTTGGAGTTGATTAAATAAAAAAGAGGGACCTCATTTTGTTTTAAGTACACATTCTGCAATATTTCTGATACTATGGGAAAGAGCACACCATGCACTTACGAATTACTGCTCAGTAATTAACTTCTTTGATCCTAAAAGTGAAAACAGCCCACCTGTGCTACAAGGTGGCTTGCAGAGTCTTTAGAAAAAAGACTTTTGCTGAAAAAGCCTATTCTCTCTGCTGTGTTATGCAAACAAATGATTTTTTTTTTTTTTCATTTAGAAGTAGTGAAGTATGAGTTCTTTTTCTTTTCCTGGCTTGCTAAAAATATGTGATAACAAGTTGACTTCTGTGGGAGTTCTGCATGGGTAAAATCTGAGGGATCAGTCCCCATATTGTATGTGATTTTGCCCTAGTAATTATTCTTTACTTGAACAGCTTCTCCATGGCAACTGCTTCAAGGAAGTCTTGTATCTTCACCTATTTTTAAAAAAGGACTTATTAAGATGTATGTTTTAAATTTTTTCACCCTAAAAAGAGAAACAGAAAAAGAATCAGACACAAGCAGAAACATATGCAGTTTTGCCCAAAAAGCCCTTTCTTCCATGCACATCCCCACCTTTTCTCTGTCCTAGGGGTGAAAAAGAAAAAAAAAAAATCCAAACTTATAGCAATTAAAAATAAATTCACTAGCCAGCCTTTCCCCCTCCCCTTCCTGAGCCTCTGAGACTTTATGACGCTGACTTGATCAATCATCCCACATCCACCCTGGCAGTTTCTTAACACAAACTTTCTACTTCCCTGTGTTTTCCAGCCACAGTCTGCTTTCAGTCTGGCAGCTAATTGTACCCCTGCTCCAGTCCCACAGCTGTATTCTTGTCAGAAGGCTCAGCTGAAGGTCAGGACCTATTGGTTTGTAGCCTCTTGATATAAAGCAAAAGGGGCAAAATATTCTGTGGCTGGGAATTCTCTCCTGGATGCAGCTGGGTCATTGGTTGTGTCTCTGTGTGCAGTTCTACTCCTAAAACAGGAAATTCTCTGTTTTGCCAGAGACTAGAAAACACATCTATTGTCAGGAAAAAGCATCCATTTGCTTTAAACTTATTTTCTATTTTCATTTTTGTATGGCAACAGTGCTCTGTAATAAAACTCCAGGAGCAAGGAAATATCTCTTTCTAGTTTTCTACTTTTGGAGGTCACTGTCTTCTGAAACAACACATCCTTCAGAAAGGCTCTTTCCCTTGATTGATCCACATTACAAATGTGGAGTTCTTGTATGCTGGATGTTGTATTTTGTGTTCAGCTCCTTTTGCTGTGACAGATTTTAAAAGGGTAAAATGGGGTCACTCTCCTTTGTGCTGACCTCATGAATATGGAAATTTACCTGCCCTGGTGACATGATTTTTGTCACAGTCCTGACTGATAGTCTTGCTGGCAGGTTTTCACCCATGGCTTTCTTAAACTAGACACACACATATATTATATGTATACATACAGCCATGTTATCTGTATTTCACCTGAAATCCCACATGATGTGGCACACAGAATATGTTATCTAATTGGCTTCAGCGGGGTTACACCACTGTGAGAGCTGTTCTATCATTTCTAAGGCTGTCTCTGAAAGTTTTTGCAGGTTATGTCTGATTTTAAAATCACTGCTCTTGTGATGATCATCAACTACTGATGATTTTATTCTGTTTCCAAAGCCAGGATGACTGGTTCAAGAGCTGTGTGAATTTGGTACTTGGGGATAGGGTTTGGGGGTGAGCATGGCAGTGCTGAGTGAAAAGTTGGACTTGGGTGACCTTAGAGGTCTCTTCCACCTTAATGATTTTGTGACTGGCACTGTCTCAGAGTTTTACCTTCTGTACCTGCTCACCCTGTGGTTATGAGCTGCTCCCACCCTCCTGGCAAAGCATGTTGCTTTTAGAGATCCAGTCTATATTATGACCCAATAAAGAGTTTTATCTGCAGAACTAAGATGACTGAAGCTAGGAAGAGTTTTCTGGAGGATGAGACCATAATAAACCAGCTTTCTCATTTAACCTGATTTATCACTGTACCCTGAGCCACAACACTCGTGCAAGTCAGCAGGTGCTGCTCAGTTTTGTTCTTTTCTTTGCAACTCTCAGTGTTGAGGAGTCATCAGGCAGCATTCCCAAGTCCTCTGGTGCACCATAAAACATGCCTGGTGCTGTTTTGTGACAATCACAGCAGAGAGGCTGGTTAATAAAGCTAAACCAGTGTTTTTCAGTCAAAATGTTGACAGCCATTTTGCAGTTGCCATCCTGGCTCTGACATCTTGGGAAGCAGCTCAATAATTAATGTTGCAATGGAGATTTTAAGTGTCTGCCAGTTCTGAGGAACACCAAAACAACACCCAAACTCACTGGATGGAGCCGAGGCACCTCAGGTGGGCTGGACATCAGGCACTGGAGAGCTGTCATGTTTGATACAATGCCATCAGAAGGAAGAAATGCCAACAGAATCTTAAACACTATGCATCCATTAAGTTTTCATTATATATGTTTGGCTTGAACAGTTGCAACAAGGATTTAATTGTCTTTTGTTGACATTTAAAAAATTAAGCCAGCAATTAGAAAATGAAATAAGCATAACTAGCAGTGAGAAATCTAGGGTTGTTTTTTAATATGTCTTGGCTGTAATAATTGTTAAATAGTGATTAATGGTATGCTGTCAGTCAGGTTAGGAGAATAATTTTACTCTAAAAAGCTGCAAGACAAAATTTCTTGTTGCCCTCAGTTCTGCACTACCTGTTTTGTCACTTAGTCTAATACCAGAGTAATTAATTCCAAAGAGCTATCTTTGAAAAACAAATAGCCTTGGCTTCCTGCTGAAAATGATAGATATCACTCCACAGGGAGGTTAAAAAATAAACAATAGTTTATATATATCACAGAAAATTGGACTTTTTAATTGAGAAGTATCTAAATTCTGCAATCACTCTCTATTTAGTGATTTCATATGTTAAATCTATGGGTAAAAATGGGTGTGATTTGGTAAAATTCTTCAATGGTTGTACAAGTCCTTTGGTTAAAACAACCCAAAATTACAGAGCATTCCCTTCAATATTCACCTTACTGCTAAGCTTTTAATAATCATAAACAGAATGCAAACCTTAATGGCTTAATGTGGTTCTGTGGACCAAAGGGAAATGAATATTGGTGTCTCGTGGGCCACCAGGGACAGGTGGGACTGCACATGGGATCTTTGCTGGTGGGATCCTTGTGTTCCATGGAATGCTGTTCCTGCCAATGCCAAATTTCCATGGACAAAGCATTTCAACAAAAATCAGCTTTCCCGCACTGCAAAGAGAGAAGCCTTTCTGCAACAGCAATAAAATGATTGATGGTGCTGTTTTTCATTACAGCTAAGTCTTAAAACACCCATTTATCCTGTTTGTCTGTCCCATGCAGATTTTAGACAAAGTGACATCTTCTCCATGAGTCTCCTGAGCTTGCTGCTCTCCCTGAGGCAGGGCTCCTCAGTGCTTGTATTTTCCTCAGGACACCCATCTCTTTGCCTGTGTAAGTAGGATGGTGAATAAAGTATTCTTTTGTGGGGAATTCAGCAAGTTTATTGTTTCATTTATTGCTGCATTTGGATTTTGAGCAAAGCGTGAGGCAGAGGGGCCGCACATGAACGCTGAAGGGAAGGGTAAGTGTTGCACACTCTGCATCACTGGTGACCTAAACTCATCTGGGCAGGGTCCTGAGGAACAGGGGACATGGAATTATGGACAACTTGTGCACAGGATTAATGCCAGATGTTTAGACCTGACAGCAGCTTGGATACTGCTTTCTAAAGCTTTTTTTGACTTTGCAGATTTAGCACTCCTCTCAAGCCTTTTATTAATGAAAAAATGTCTTCAGACACCTTCCAGCAACTTTGCTAACATAAATCCTGCTCATCAAAACCTTTTCCATCCAAACTGGACCTGATGCCCCACTGTATTATGGGAATTATTCTTCCTGATTTCAGCTGACACCAAGGTGTGGGTATCCAAATGTTGAAGGAAGGATTGTGTATCAGATCAGAACAGGGCACAAGGGAGAAGGAAAAAAGGGCATAATATCCATGGCTAGAGAGAGGGCAAGAGAGGAAAGGTTGTCCCCCCTACCTGTCTCAGATAATATACACCACCTGTTCTCCAGGTTTCTGGTTAGTTTCCCCTGCTCTCCTCTCTAAGCTGTTCATATTTGAAACATACATCTACCTGAAAGGTGGTATTAAGATAATATCAGAGAATGGCAGAATAGTTGGTGTTGGAAGGGACCTTTAAAGGTCATCTTGTCATAATATGGTACATGTGTCTCTGTCTGCTGTTCAACAGCAAGGGATATCACAAAGTATGAAATGGCTAAAGCTGTTTTTGTACCATACCAGGTCATCTTGTTGTCACAATTACCATGTAGCAAACCAGGTATTAGGTGTCTCCTCTTCCTGCTCTTATTACAAATTAATGACACCAGGGCACCCGACTAGATGGGAAAATCTCAGGAGTCCAGCTTGCAATTTTAAGTCTTTAAAAGAAATAGACTAAGAAAAGAGGAAAGTAGAGCTTTATGAGTGTTAATATCCTCTAAATTTAAAAATGCCTCCTAACTGTGGTAAAGTTAACACGTGTTCCTGTCAAATTCCATTTCTGGAAGGTGTAGGAGCAGATTACAGCTCGATGTTTTTCTCAAGGTGTGTTTGTTTAAACTCCATCACAATGCACCTATGTAAAGTCTGCTGTCTATATATGGCTTTTTATTTTTTATATTTGTATCCCGTGCTGAGATTTAGGTAGCACAGAAGTTAAATTCTGTCACATATTAAGCAGTTAAAACTGATCCTAATTTTCAGGATCTATTAGAATGCAAAAGGAGTCATGGCATTTATCTTGCAGACTCATGCTTTTGAGATATAAATGTAAAGAAATTTGATTTGCTGGGCTGGAGTTTCAGGTCATGCTGAATTTATGCTTGTGCAGACTTTTCTGAAGGAGAGAGCCTTTGCTTATATCTTACAAGGGATGTGAGGTAATGGACTTTTACACTGAGACATTTGTACTTCCAGAAAAGCTTTTACTGACCAAGAGCAATGCCCAGCCACTCCTGTGGTTTAGATAAAATTAATTGGTAAAGAGGCATTCCACATTTACTGCAAATGGAAATACAGTGTTTTGATAACTTTAGGGATTTCTCTCCTTCCTAGAATTGACCATTTGAACATGCTGAGGAAGAGATACAGTCCTGTTGGTGCATTGAAATAAATCCCAGGGAAATGCATTAGCAGGCAGGGTATGTAGTTGTGGATGTGGGCTAAATCAGATGGCTGTGATTATAGATACGGAAGAGAAATCCATGATGTGAATTCTGCATGTATCTGTGTGTGCAAAATAAATCTTGACAAAATAACAGTGAAAGGATTAGTGTATGCTGTGAAGCCAGAGTTGAAAAATAGTCCTGTGAGCTGCCCCCTTTGTAGTTAATGAAGACATAGGAATTTTTGTAACATACAGAAAATCAGGACTCTGTAATGTGTTCATTATGCTCCCATTAAAGATTATCCTGGACATAGAAATGGAATATAAGCTAGCTTTATAGAGGAAATATCGACTAGACAGGCTGCTAACATGGAGATTGATTTTATTATTTAGAAATGCAGAATATTAGGATACATGAGCATTTCTTTTTTTAACAGAGATGCTATGCTGTCAGCAGTGAAATATTACTGCAGGAGAGTTTTCTTTTTATACACCGTGGTAAGAAGCATGGCTTCCTTTCTCGGCACTTCAGCCACAGATGCTATCGGCGAGACCATCTGTGGTGACAGATTTGTGTTATATCACTTGGAAACTCAGAGAAGCTGGTAAAGCCTCCTACTACAGGATATAAGTAGCTCCTGCTAAGGCTGGGATGGATTACGGGGCTGTCTTTCTTTGGGGGGCAGAGCAGTGGGAGGATTGTGTGGATTGAGGCTCACAATAGCTTTCAATCACCTCCCCACCAAGTCTTGAAATGCTGGTGTGGATCTTCTGGGACAACTTCTACTCCAAGCTCCTTCCTCTGGGTCCCTCAGAGGATAGGTCTGGACTCTTCTTGCTCTCTGTGAGGCACTTGCAAACCAGTCTGACCTGGGGATGTCTAGAGGATATTAACTCTGACCTCAGAGGGAGTCTGTGTGAGTGGTAATACCAGGCTGTCATGTGGCCCATATCTGCTCTGGGGACATGACTGCAGAAACCCCTCAGAACCTCTCTTCAGCATTACACTGTCCTAAAGATGGGCACAATGTAATGTCACCACCTTTAGGACAATGTAATGAGGAGGTTTGGTCACAGTGGGCTTCTTTGTGCCCAGTCATAATCTTTTCTTCTCCTAAACTTTGATATTTAAATTGGTGTTCTGGGATTTCCTAGGCTGGGTTGGATGGGGTTTGGAGCACTCTGGTCTAGTGGAAGGTGTCCCTGCCTGTGACAGTGGGGCTGAAAGTAGATGATCTTTTGTGTTGCTTTGATTTTCTGACTCCCAGGATGACAAGCTCGGATGAACACTGCTGTTAGCAAGTGACCACGGTGACCTTGACACCATTTGGGCACTGCTGGGACTGAAACCATGGCAGCTCACAGGGCCAGCTGCCCACACCAGGGCCAGCTTTTCAGCCATGAGTAGGCAATAAAGGGATGTTGGTGGCATCACACAGCATCTCTCTGCAGTGAGATGTGCTACAAACTGCTGTTTTGGCAAAAGCATTGCAGAAATCCTGGTTGAGCCGAGAGTGGAAACCTCCAGTCTTCACATCTGTGACTGTTGAAAGTATTTGGAGATGTGTTAGATTGGAAAGATATTCATGTCTGCTAGCTCAAAAAAAAAAAAAAAAAGTGGGTTTAGAGAGAAGCAATTTTTTCTAATTACATTGCAATAACCTTGCCCTGTGTTCAGAACCAGTAGGGCACGCTCAGATACCAAATGAGCACAGTTAGTTCAACATTATGGAAGCTCTCCAAGTATCTTGAACTGCAATTTGCATGTTCCTCAGCCCCTCATTCCTCATCTCAAATTGTAACAAAAGAACTTAAAGAGTTGAGTACCTTTACAGGAGGTAAATGATCTCAAGTTCCCCCTTTACAAAACAGAGGAGATCATCCATTTGATCATGTCAAGAAATGGCCATGACTTCTTTCAGTAATAGAACCCATAAAACAACCAAAAATAAAACTATGGCATTTTACAAAATCTAAGTGATAACAAACACCTACTTGTCAGTATAAATTTGTAAAATTGTCCTTCCGTTCTTTTTAAAATAAAATCCTACTGATAGCTTATACTTTAAAGGCAACAAAGAGACTTTCCAACAGATGAACTGAGGAAATTGTTTTTTATCTTTGTCTTTGGAAATTTAGACTTACTGTATTTCCTCCACAATAATTTTGCAGAGGGAAATCATAGTAGTGTTTTTCTGGGTCCTGTTCCTGCAGGCAGAGCAGCCACCTAAAATTTTCCAGTTGGTAAGATAAATATTGAAAGAGTCATCAAATGAAAAACTCTTTTGTTGCGAAGTCAAGTATTCCCTAAAGGATAAATTGTCAATCAGTTAAGTCCCTAGCTGGAAGATACAGTTGATGTATCTTCCATGTGGTAGCTTGTCTCCTCTTTATTATTTCTTTTACTCTTCCTTCTCCTTTCATTCTTCTGTGTTTGGACTCTTGTTTTACAGAGTCATGCATCCAGAGCAGTTGGATTGACTGCAGTGGTTACTTCATGTTTGGCATCTATGGTTGTCACACTGCCTGTGAGAAAATTCCCCACTCAAGTTCTCTTCTTCCTTGCTTTTGAAAACATGAACTGGCCAGCCATTTAAAATCAACCATTTTAAAGCAAATTGGAACCAACAACAGAGACTGCTGCATGTAGTTAATTTTAATTTTTTTTTACATTCCAGAAGTATTGTCTACAATGAATGTGTTTTAAAAAAGAGAAGAAAATGTGTCTGGTTTTACTTCAGTATCAGTAGTGGCCCTTTAAATGGACTTTTTCATGAGTCATTTGTCAGGAGGGTTGTTGCTTGTGTATACATGATAGGATCAAGCTAAGCTGATGATCTGCAGTTTTAATAATTGTTCTTTCGTGTTTATTGTTTGTTTGGGGTTTGTTTTTTTTTAAATCTTCAATGCAATAATTTGATGCAGCCCAACAAAACTCTGCCTTAGCAGGTTGCTGGTGCCTGTGTTTGTTTCTCTGGCCATTGTCAGGGTACAGACTGGTGGGGGATTGCAGGAGGTCTGTCTTTCTCCCCAAAACCGAACACTAGTCCATAGACATAGAGATATTTTCTCCCCCAGTGACTCTTCCTACAGCTAAGGAGATCAGAGCTGGAATCCAGCTGCTCCTTATCTCTCTGGCTGCTGACTGGATAATTTACAGCATTTAAAACAATGCTGTGAGGGTGTTACAAACAATTAGAGAAGCAAGGATGGGAACCATGAGCTCTTGTCAACTGGACAGCACCACCCAGCCTGAGTGTGCTGCCTCTGGGCACCTCCTGCTTAAATTCCTGCTCAGAGCAGGCTGCTCTGGAGCCTCTCTAGGCAAGGTCTCAATGACACAGTCAGCATGAACTCCTAACAAGGATTGTGGGTGAAATGAAATTGAAATGTAGACAGGAGTTATTGCCATAGAAAAGATCCTGGCAAAAAAAAAGAGGGATGATCATTATGTCACAAGTGTAAACCAAAGAAAAGCAAAATCTTCGGCACAAATTCCATTCTTTGTTATGTTCTTGTCATGTCCTTGAGGCCTGGAAATCCACCCCATGGATAACTGGGGTCAGAACCCAGTTCTGCAGCAGACATATGATTATTCTGTAAAGAATAATACTTTATTAACAATATGTTTAAGTTATGTCACCTATCAGCCATTCATGAACTTTTATTGACAGCTAAATAGAACCTGAATGATTTGAGCTTGGCTGTCATTTGGGGGGCATTTGCTTTCAGGTCTGCCTTAACCTGCAAGTATGTAATTTATTTCATTTATGGTCCTGCATAGGAAATGAACCTGGGTCTATAGTGCTCAAAGGCAAATGCAGTAATCATCTGCATGACTTGATTCCTTATTCCAGTAATATGAAAATTGTCAATTATGGATGAATTATGGGTGCTACTGATACCTGTAATTTGGCTCTGCAGTTTTGTAAACATATGCAGCTGCATTTAATTGTATTTTACTAGTCATGTAATTCATTAAGGTGCACCTGCAGTCACCTAAGATACAGATATTAATGAACTGAAACACTGTCTTTCATTGCCTACTATTTATATTGACATTCCCTACAACTGTTTGTTTTTAATCACATATCTGTGTATCTGAGATGCTGATATTAAAAAAAAAAAAAATTAAATTATAGTGAAATAAACAGAAAGCATAACTAGGTGCTACATTTTTAACTTCTGAAAGTACTCACTAAATAATTAATTTAAACAATTGCTTTTCCATGCAAAGCCCAAGACTGGAGGAAAGCTGTAGAATCGATTTTTGCAGCAGTTATTGTGGCAAAGATGAATCATTAGATAACTGATTCCAGGGATGTGAGCTGCTGAAGCCCTTACTCTGTATTTCCATGCTCCAGTGGTGATGGATGTTGTTCAGCTCAGCCCAAATACAGTACCTTTACCTTTTAACTTCCAGTCCAATCTCTTGGAGATGTTATCTTCAGATTTGGGAACACGTTTATGAAATGGGAATTTTATTTTGCACAAATGTGTGTTTAATATTCACAGCCTGTTCCTTCTCTGCTGCTGCTGGATATTCCTTTCATTTGGATTAAAGCAAAAACCAAGTAGATTTATTAGCCTGGGAACCAGTCCTTGGTTCAGTGGATTTTGGAGAATGTGCAAGGAGAGCAATGAGAATCAAACTGTACCCCAAATTTGATTTTTCCCTCCCTTCAGCATTTCACATTTGGCCTATTATAATCAGGTGGAAAATGTTTTTATGGCAGAATCTTGTGCCTTCAGCAGGTCTGGGGCAATTCCACAGGGACTGATCCTAACTTTGCAGAGGATAAGGATGGAAAAGGAGGTGACAGAGAGAGCTTCAGTTGCTGTCTGCATCCCTGGGAACGTTGCTCCGTGGCTGCTGTCTGTATGGGAGCACACGGGGAAGAGTGATGAGCCCATTAGCTGTGAGCTGCTTAGGGAAACACAAACCTTTCCATCAGCACAGCAGACGTGCTCTGATCTCCTCTCAGTGCTGGGCTCAGCCTGCTCCTGCTCTCTCCATCAGCTGCCTCTTGTCTCTGACAAAGTACCATGGTCAGGGACCTTCCTCCTGTCGTTACTTTCTCCTTGAACAGAGTTTTGTTTCCCTTGTCCCCTCTACTTTTCCTCCAAGGGTTATTCCCATTTAATAACACTCTATAAAAGAAGCCACACCACTGAAGTTAAATAGCATAGTAACTCAACAGAATAAGGTTACTGAGTCCAGGAAAGACACTTACCTGAGCTTACAAATGTTGTAGTTCCCATCCCTGAACCCAAGGTATTGTATTTCTTGAGAAAAATCTCTTTTCCTTAAAGAACCTGTTGGTGGATTGAGAATCGTTCCTGGAAACAACTTTAACTTATATATTCTCTTTTTAATTAATTGTTTTTTGGTCAGGAAAGTTTTCCAGTCTCTAGCTTATTGGAATACTCTTCCTGCCTGACAGAAAGTTGTTCCTCTGCCCTGTAATATAGGTCCTGGGACAAAAATAGAGTGAATCCTTTCCATACATCTTGACATTTTCAAGAATGTGTAAAGTTTCTGTTGCAGGTTGAGAGGGGGGAAGGGTGTTAGTTCCGCTTTTCAGAAGTTTCTGTGATCTGTGTATGATGACATTATGTCAGGAAATATTTCCTGGCCTTATGTGATTTTGTGATAGATGCTTTTGCAGTTACAATATTTGTCACAAAATGGACTAATCTCATCGTTCAGATGAGGTACTTTGTGGCTTGGCATCATTTAACAGCGCAGTGATGGTTATTGTAAGAGCAGGCTAAATATTCTTCAGCCTATCTAGGATATTAAGTTCTACCAAGCATCACACCTCCATTTCTGGAGGTGCTTTACAGACACAGTTTCCAGCTAGGAAAATGTCAAGCAAGAAGATGAATTGGAACCTGAATAGCAGGACTTGCATAAGATGACATGGGCTCCTCAGATGGAAGAGGCAGATATCAGGACAGATGCCTTCAATTAGAAGGAATTAAAGATTTATGTTGTAAATAACTTGAAAAAAACCAAAACAAAACAAAAAAAACCCCCAAATACGGGGAAGAATAATCTGATTATGCCTGTTCTGACATCTGTGCAAGTGCTGAAATGTTCAAAGCAGGAACATTTTCATGGGAACAATCAAAGTACTCGTGTGCTCTTCTTATGCTGGAGTCTAAAAACAGATTAAAAAGTTGATTGCATTTTTATTCTCTTTCTTTGTTATGCCCATTAAGAACATTGCAGACAACTGAAGGAGCAAGTAAAGGGAAAAGAAAAATGAACTGCCATTTTTGGGGAGAGAGCTGAGAGATGAGGAAAAGTGGATTGGGGTTTCCTGTACATCAGATTGGGGATGGCCTTAATTATAAGGAATTCTGTTCAGAAACCTGAGTTAACGTGGCAGCTTGGCTGTTTTGTGATTCTATTCTATTAAAGAACAATTGAAATGCAGGAAAATGTTAACAGTAGGCAACATTTTGCAATTGCTTTGTTCAAGCTGTGCTTTCCAAGGAAGTACAGAACAGATGAAGCATAATTCCATTAAATTCATGTCTTGGTTGAAGCATTTCAAAGCCCTTCTTCTGTGTAATAACAGGATTTGTGAGGAAAATGAGGTGCCCTAGTCCCAGAAGTTGGTTCATTTACCTGGCCTTGCATTTTAGCCAGCTCCAATAAGGATTATTTTCTTTCTTAGACTCAGGTAAAATCTCCTCCAAAGTTTGGCTTTCACTGGACTTTGGAGTTCTTGGCACTGCTGAAATCTTACCCACTTCACTGTGTGAGGAAATAAGATTTAACCTTCATCTCTGCCTACACTCTTCACTTGAAGTTTCCTTTAAATGGGAGGCTCTTCCAAGGCACACAGGTACCTGGATTTGAGATAAAACATCTCAGTCATTAAATGGGTCCTTGTCTTGCTGCATTTCATGCAGTGTTGGGAATGGCTCAATTAGTTCTGAGTTTGCAAACGCATTGATTTTCTGCTCCTTTTCCCTCTGCCAAGAAATGGATGCTGGTTATGACAGCACCTATCTTTATAAGAAAATTCCCCCCACAGAAACAGGCTTCAGAAATAAATGGCTTTATTACAAACTCACAAAGTTGTATGGCTGCATTTGCTTTGATCATTGATTTGTACAGAGTGAAGTGTTAGAAGAGAGGAGAGGTGTATCCAACTCTCAGCTGACCAGTAAGTGCCATATCTAATTGATTCTTTTGTGCCAAGTGGAAATTGAGTTTTCTTGGCTCAGGAACAGGTGTCTGTTTCTGGAGTTTGCTGCCATTAAAACACTCCTGTTTATGCTCATCATTGCTCTTGCTGTGTAGCATTGTCATTTACTTTTGCTGCTGATTTCTAAGCACACTAAATTAATGAACTTAAGTTTATAACCTTAATCCTTGTTTGTATAATTAGTTCTTGCTAAATTGAACATTTATCCTTATACCTCATGTCTTTTATGGCTGAACTCCACTCAAACACTTCACTGAGGAAGGCTTATCCAGACTCTGGAATTTCTCCATACATAATACAAGTCAGTCAATGTTTGGTTTCCTGCAGTTCATATTAAGGGCAATTATCCTAAACTTGGTTTGTCTTTAGTAAGGACAGAAATACGATAATTTTTGGCAACAATAAAAGTCCAAGGGGTACAAAACTAAAATAATCTTTTCTGTTTTAAACAATATTGGCAATTTCAGGATGTTAGAAGTCGTGCCTTTTGCTAACTTTCAGCTGTCTAGTCTCCGCTGCTGATTTCTGAAAGGCTCTGAGAGCAGAGCCCACGCTGGAAAGCACACAATGGCTGTGTATTAAACACAGCTTTAATTTGAAAGGAAGTGTGGGATAGTTTATAGTTTAATTGGTTTGTGGCTTCATGTGTCTAGAGAAGGTGGGAAGAGGGGATATAAACCTGCCTCCGTGCTGCAGCTTGCCTGAGCCTCCGCTCCCGGAGAGAGACCAGGAGAGGGTGGGCAGCTCCCAGGGCTGGGTAACACCTTGGCTCTGCCCTCCCACCAGCTGGGGCAAAATATCTGAGCCAGCACCTGCGTGCTGGGAGGCAATAACTCAGTCCTGCTCCAGGCCAGCAGTAGCTCAGAACCCTTTCCCTCCCACGGGGAGTAGGTGCTGGTGATTCAGAGATGTGTCTCTGAGTCAGGTGGCCTCCTGGGGCTCTCGTGGGACGCTCGCTCCTGGCTGAGAGCGTGGAGATGCAGAAGAGTGGATCCTCACCAAAATATTGCTGGAAGGGGCTGATTGCATCCAGTTTGAAGTGAAGGTATAAGGAGCTGCTTCGGGTTTTAGCTCATAGAATGGTTTGGGTTGGAAAGGACCTTAAAGCCCATCTCACCCCAGCCCCTGCAGGGATACCTTCCACTACCCCAGGCTGCTCAAAGCTCCATCCAACCTGGCCTTGGACACTTCTAGGGGTGGGGCAGCCACAGCTTCTCTGGGCACCCTGTGCCAGGCCCTCACCACCTTCACAATAAACAATTCCTTCCTAATATCTAATCTAAACCTACTGTCTGCCAATTTGAAGCCATTCCCCCTTGTCCTGTCACTCCAGGCCCTTGTGAACAGTTCCTCTCCATCTCTCTTCAGGTACTGAAAAGCCACAATTAAGTTACCCCCAAGCCTTCTCTTTTCCAGGCTGAACATCTCAATTATCTCAGCCTTTCATTCCTTCTAGACACTGTCCTATCCCTGAGGTGTTAAAGAATGGTTTAACATCCTGAAGCTGAGATTTATATCCGCTCTTTCCAACTGGTTGTTTTCTAAAGAATGTGCTATAATGCACAGGAATGTGATTGTAGTAAAGCCTGTGTGCCTGCAGAGTTGTCATAAGTGCCTTCTTGTGCCTGCATTTCAAAAGGCAGCACTTCCAAAGACAAAGGAGGAATCCGAAATTGTTGAGGTGGTAGAAATTTTCTCACAAATGACTTTCCAAAGAAAAATATATTTCTTCACAAGTCTGCAAAGTGCCCATCACTAAAAATGTCAGCTTAATGCAAATTAATGTGGAAAAGAATACTGGAAGTTTTCTCTGGTGTATCCCTGCAGGCAGTCCTGAAGGACTGTAATGTTGCCTTCACTGTCTGTCTGCTGGAAGGAAGGGAACATGCAATTTTCCCCAAGGCAGCAATTTCAGCCATGCTTAGATGGAGGGGGGTTTTGGGTTTTTTTTTAATGTTTGTTGTTGTTGTTTGTTTGTTTTTCTTAGAAACTCTTACTGGGAAGCAGATGGAATTATATTTCTTTATAGAGTGATTTTCTTAACTTCTTTTTTCCTTATATTTTCTGACCAGCTAAACCAAAAGAGAGAAGTCTGCTGGACAGCTTTGCTCTGTAGGTGTTATGGGTTGCTCTGTTACCACCAGGCTGCCACAGTCTTTCTCCTAGTTCAGCACAGGCAGGAGTGTCGGGGTTGGGGTACTGAGCAGGAGCTGCTGTGGGTGAAGAACTCGTTCCTCTGTGTTGCTTTCTGGCTGGGGCCGTTTCTTGATTCAGTCTTTTCTGAGATTTTTGCAACAGATCCTGACATCCTCTTGTTTCTGATCACTTCTGCTCCAAGTCTAGCAAACATGCAGGAATAAGATTGCATGTTTAGAATCCACCCAAAACCCCAAGAGATTTCTTCTTTCCCATTTCTGGGCCTGATTATTCACGGTCTGTTCCTAGACAGTCAGTGCTGTCTCTCTCAAAGGAGCAGTGTTACTATTTCTTGTAAATACATTACTTGTGAACACTTTATTAGCTAAAATGAAAGTGTGATCAAAACCCTTCCTTAGGCAGGAGTGAAAGCAAAAGAAAGAACAGGAGAGATTCAGGATTTTGTTCTGTCTTAACAGTAAGTGACTCAGACTTGTATAAGGTAACTTCTATTCCTGTTTTTTTGCACTCATGCCATGACATACTCATGTCTTGTTTTTTCTGTAAGGCACCTGGGGTACTTGTGAAAGGGCTGTCATCAGTGCCAGGGAGAGACAAATGCCGCATGAAAAGCGACAGTGGAACTTTTCCTGCTCCACCAGTGTCATTGACTTGAATTTTTTTTGGAGCTGTCTGGAGAATAAAAGCTGTAGCTCAGCTATTACGGCCATTCAAACAAACCTGGCTATAAATATCTCTGCTGGCTCCAAGTAGAGTGTAGTTTTTCACTGGGAGTGTTTGCTCAATCAGGTGTCTCCTGACTGTCCCCAAGCATTGATAAGTCAAGGCTCTGCAGAGGAAGGGCTGCTCTCCATAGGAACACTTTCCCCCAGGCCTGGAAGGTTTGTGTCTCTTCCCAACACTCCCAAAAACTTATGGTGAGAGTTATGGTCCCCCTCCTCTCCTAGTGTCTCAGAAAGAATGGTTTGCACATCTGGAATGGAATAACTGCACTGTAGATTATTGCTGGTACAGGTGTGGGGTACCAGTGGTGGTCCCACATGTGGTTCTTGCAGGACTACTGGTTTCCCAGATGATTGTACAGGGGACACATGCTGCCCCTTTCCAAGTTATTTGATGGATATTTCCAGATTTCCTTACCCAAGGAAATTATTTTTATCCTCTTCTGTTACCTGTGAATGGATCCTGTAGTTCTAATCTCCAAATTCAGGTTGAACATCAGACTAAAACGTCATGGTAATGTAATTGTTTCATATGAGATCATTCCACTTCATAAAAGGTGTGTTCTGATGGTCTGGAAATAATGTTATAGGACAGAAATACCTCAGAAACACTAATGCACTATGGCTAGAATTGTGTTATCTAAAAAATACTTGGAGTGCCTTTCTACTCTGCACTGTGTCCAGAATCAAAATGAGGAAAGAAAAATTTTTAAGATAAATTGGTTTGTGAAAAATTTATGTGCACTTTACTAGTGCAGGCAGGATGTAATCTGCTTTGTATTGAATCTGCTTGGGAAAAAAAAAAAAGCCACAATGATAATGAGATTTTTTAAAGGCACTTTTAAATTCATGCTGGCAAAAGACAAATAGTCATGACTTTTAATTTCTATAAACTTAACAGCTGGGGACAAAATAAAGCGTTATTAACTTAAGGGGTGTAAGGAAGTTGCTTTTGCTTCAAGGACGAAATAAGTTATTCTATTCTCAGTGTTATTCATCTCAGCTGTCTGTCTGATCTTTCTGCTGGTGCAGCCAGGCCAGTGAGTGAGTTTATTTATACTGCTTTTACTGTTAGCAGTGAGAGAAGTTTGATGATGTCTGTATTCCTTGTCCTTGGTAATGGCTGGGAAAACACTGATTATGGAGGAACTGTGCTTCAGGGGCGTGTTGCTCTCCTCCTAAATGGGAGATTTCTTGGATTCAAAATATAAACTGTATTATCAAATATGAGCAGCTTCTTAACCTTATCTTATTGTTTGGAAAAATATTTGTCTCTTCTACTATGACAGCCATTAAGGATAAAGATGTTTGACCTTGTCAGACTGAGTTCTTACACCAATTTTAATTGTCTTAAGGACAATTTACTGTTATCAGAGGATAAATAACAGTTATTTTTATTAAATGTGTATTGTGTTGCAATATTTATTAAATATGTATTATATTACAACTAAGAATCAATCTGTTTGGTTTTGTCTTTCTTTTTTTCATTTTGATTATACATTTAGTGATTACCCAAAGATTTCCATAGTTTCTCTGTACTCTTATGTGCCTGCTCTTCCCTTTGCCTGTTGAATTCAATTGCACTTGTATTAGTGATTTATTTTTTTGCTGTGAATATCTTTGGTTGCCACTTGCAGACTCCTCCTGTATTTTCCCAGACTTCACCATGGAAGAAGTTAGAGAATATATTGTGTTAATATAAACCACAAGTTCATGTTTACATACTGAGGAGTTTCCCCTGAGTCCCCAGTCTTTACTAACTGATTTGTCATGGAGGTGAGGGGCACAACCTCTGTGTTTAGGAAATCAATAGCAGTTGCCATTTCCATTAAGGAGTCTTGGCTGAAGTTGTTCTGTCTTACATATTACATTGCTGTCAGGATATGCTTTCACTTGCTCAGGGCCTGAAGCTAAAGTGGGGACAGACCAAACAAAGGTAGAGGGTTTTTTCCTCAAATAAACATATCATGTCTGTGGGATTGGGAATGACTGATCTGAAGATGGTTTGAGCAGAGAGGGCATACAGGAAAACTGGTGTGAGAAAGCTCAGCCAAATCAGAGCACTAAAAAAATACAGGTTCACCAGGTGTAGAAAAATGAGCAGAAAGGCCAAAAATTCAGAAAAGTTGATCCCTCTGCAGGGGAGATGTCTTTGTGCACAATAAGAGTGGTAAACTGATACCTCTCAATAGCTCTTGACTGCTATCTGATGGCATTCCCAGGCACCTGAGAGAAGGACCAGTCTTTGAAATAACTGCAGGTCGAGTAACATCAAGCAGACGTGTTTAGGAGAAAATGTATTATGGCTTCTGCAAGGGCTTACTGGGGCTGAAGCCCTTGATCTGTACCAGTTGCTCGTCTTTTTCAATACTTCTGACCATCAACACATGCTATGTCACCTTTAAAGTCCAGGAATTCACATGTGCACAGTGTGATGGTGTCATTATAAAACTAACTTGAGTCCCTGTAAATTCTGGTGAGGAAGTGGACTGTATCCAACCTTCTGAAGTCAGTGTGGAAAACTGCAAAACACTTCTTTCATGATTTTGGATTGGCATTCACCATTTCCTCTAGGCAAGAATGTCACTTAAAAGAGATTAAAGTGGACATGACAAGGTTAAACTCTCCTCCTCCTCCTCCCAGGGTGCTACTCAGAGCTTACCTGCTTAATACCAATGTTAGTACCCTCTTCTCTTAGCTGGAACCTGGGTGCAGCATCAGCACCAAGGCTGCAGGAGTCTTGGCCATGGATTCTTGTGTACAGCATCCAACACCCACCTAGCTGTAGGAAGAGATTTGTCTCCCAAGGCAGTGCTGAGTTCACAGCAGCCACAATGGTGTGGAAGTGGGTTTGAAGAAAATTCATCAGCCCAGCTTGTTTTTTGTCACCTTTCTGCCTGGAAGAGCCACTTTGCCATTTCTTAGTCTCAGGCACTCTCTGGTGTAATCCAAATATTCTGCCTTTAAACACTGGCCACCAGCAGAATGATGGCAGTGCTGAATGCTGTACTCATAGATAGAAATGGATCTTCCCTCAGATTTTCCTATCAAAATTATTAAAGCGACATCTGATAGCACTGTTTCAGTTCCGGCTTATTAAATACTCCCCATTTTATCCTTCATTTTCAGGGATTTATAATTTCACTATAAAAATTCATTCAACCTTGAAACTTGGCATCCATCGTTTCACTCCACAAGATATTTTTAAAGATACAAGAGCAGAAATATTCCTGTTCCGGCAATGGCTTAAATGGATATTAACTTTCAATCCTGCTGCACAGCACACTGGAAAGTTAAAAAAACTGTTGAAAATTACTGCTGAAAAGGAAAAAAATAAAACCATAAAGCCTTTGCAGCAATATAGCTTGAATTGTCCACTGAAATCTTGGTCTGTTGAATGTGATCTGGTGCATTTGAGGGTTGTTCTCCAGTTTCAGAGGGAGCTGCTGAGATGCAGATGTCATTTGAGCAGGACACATGCTCCTCCTTAGCTGGGCCATGTCCCATCAAGGCAGGGCTTTACAGACAGGGGCGATGCCCAAACACAGCATGTCCTGAAAACAGTGTGAACTGGGAATTTTAGCAATTTCAGCTTCAGCTTTGAGGGGTGGGAAGTCCTGTATCAAATGAATGCCTGGCAGCTTTGGGAGTGGGCACAGTGGTACTGAGGTTGTGTGCTTTGGAGTATTACTGGGGAAAAAAATATTCTGTTTAGACTTGGAACAAATTCCTTAAGGTTGTTGTAGGTTCTCTGTCATCAGAGCTCCTGCTGGACAGGCTAAGAAGGGCATGTCTCAGGTACAGAGTGAGAGGGAGTGTTGAACTTGCTCACCTGTCCTCCAGCCCATTTTTCACACACTTTTCATGATAAAATTGGCTCTATGCTTTGTCATTAGTGCTACTTATGCCTCTCCCCATTCACGAGGCAGGCGCTTCGCAGGTGCCTTAAGTGGGCCCTTATTTCTTAGAGCAGAGAAAAAGTTTTTGGTCTCAGTGGAGGTCTCCATTTTCCTGTCCTTTTTTCCTAACATATCTGAGCCTGGTGTCTTCTTGATTTCATTGGCATTTAAACTGCTTGACATCTTTAGCCCTCAAGGATGCTCTGAGCTGTAAAGGCTCCTTGCTGAAACTGCTGTTCTGGAGTTAGAGGTGATGCACGATTGGTTGGCTGCTTCATGCACTAAAGAAATCAAGCAGCGTGTAGCTTCTCCCATTAAAAATTAACACTCTGCAGTAGGCAGTAAAGACCTTCAGTGTTTTGTTGTTAAGGAGCAAATAATGGAAAAACACCACCTTGTTGTTAAAGTAGGAAGGATGTTTCAAATTAAGAGCTGTCTCTTGTTATGTAGCCATCTCCTCACTGAAACTGGTGACTGGAGTAGGATTTCTGGGAATGTGTGGCCGTACATGTGGTTTGCTTGGATGTTGTTCCACAGTTCATATCCATGCTGCTTTTACCTTCCACAGCCAGTGTACGCAATGTGTTAAGAGGTGGATAAGTACCTGTTAGAGCTGATAGGATTTGGATAGCCTTTCATATACTTTGTGTTCATGTAAAGCTTCACACGGCTGCAGATGGCTAATTCGAAAAGAGGCCTGTGGGAAATTTGGCATAGAGTATATTTGTTAATGCAAATAACAATAATTCATGTGGGAAGGAGTGAAAGGATCATTTAAATGGAGCACTGATTCCAGAACTTCCCAGACATCTGTGAATATCGTGGGTTAAGGGGCTAAGCCCGTGCTGGGGGATTTGGTATTTGTTTGGGGTTATGTGAAGGCGAACTGTGGAGTGTCCATGTTCACATCTATTCTGCACACTCAGCCTGCACAGGGGGATCTGCCTGCTGCGTGGGGTTCTGTTGCCCTGCTGGAGCTGTCTCAAGCTGTTCTTCACTCTGCAGAGCAGCCATCCCTTGAAGCCTGGGAAATGTCCGCAGAGTGGGATGCGCTGATGGGAGCAGACTGGTGGAAAGCAGGCACGTTTCCTCTGTCTGCCTCAAACAGCATAATGGTTTTGGCAAGGACCACAGCGAGAGAGATGAGAGGGGGCATTCTGTCCAGCCAACTGGCACTGCTCACATCCACCTCCCCTCTGCCTCCCTGGTACATCGTCCCTCTTTCTGTGGCACCATCTAAATGCTAAATAGCAGGGCTGTTGTGTGCCTGTAACTATGCAGCGCTCTTTTGTTCCACTCCCTGCAGTTATCAGATGAGAAAGAAAAGTAGTTATTAAGTAATCGAAGATTTAGGAGAGCTCTGAAGCGCTGTCATGCAAATAAGAGGGAAAAATACGATGTGGTAAGAATGAAGCATTTGTCTTGAGAAGGTCTCTAGAGTAAGAGAAAATGAAGTCTCTCTATTGAGCAGTGTTGCAGCAGAGGGGTCCTTCAGCTCATCTGCCATGTGACAGCACATAAAAACCAGTGTCTACAGTCTCTGTCTAATTGGGAGTAATTGCAGTGACCAAGAGGTGTAATAAAACCAGTTAGAATAAATGCTATTAATGAGGAACATGTATTAACACCAGTGTAATGATTGCTGGGTATTGGTGTGCAGTTGGTAGATTTCATTTTAATTTCACATAGAAATTACCTATTGTCAGCCACCCAGTTGTCCAGTTCAGTGCAAAGACAGTTAGTTAAGACACCTGAATCCAGGCTCCCCTGGCTGCTTTACCCATATTTCACTGTGCTTCTCTGTAAATTCTGTCCATAGCCTCCAACACATCCTCTATGGGAAGAAAAGAGCAATGTCACTTTGAGGCAGATCCACAGGGTTTAGACCAACTTTCCATTTCCTCAGTTAATTACCAACATAATCTCTAGATAATCTCTTCTCAAGTCTATGAAGATTGGCTGCCTTTGAATTCAGAGGACACTTGGTCTTTTTGGATCGCAGCCATAGATTAAACTTCTTCAGAGTGGAGATAGCTGTACTTTCCTGCTGTTGATTGAAACATGCCACTGAACACTTCTGAAGCTGGATAACCCCTCCAGAAACACAAACAATTGCTGGCACCCTGTGTCCTCCCAGCTCAGAGGTGCCAAATCCCATTATAACTCATTTCTGTGCAGACAGTCAATCATAGCCTTGATGTTCAGTGCCTAAGAGATTTTTCTAGTGTTACTAGGAATATTTTATCAATAAGAAATCACATAATATGAAGGAGTTGTTTGCACCAAATTGGCAAAATCGTGTCTGTAATTGTGGTGATATGTGTTTTTATTGCATCAGCCTAAACAGGGGAATTTTTTGACTATGTTTTCTAAACTATCCTCATCTTGGCTGTGTTCTTGCATCTCCCATGAAAGGAGAGATCTCCCACCTTCAGGGGATGTGCTCCTGTGGACTCTTCTGCTATCTTCAGCCCCAGGAATATTGGCTCTGCAGAGCACCTCCCTACAGAAACCTCAAAAAATTTCTCTGATCTCACCTCTGGGAACTTTGCAGAGGATCAGAAAACTTTCAGAGGAAAATTAAGCAACAAGAAGTAAAACTTACTTAAACTAACAAATTTCCCTTATCCTGCATGTTTCCTTCTGTATCACACACATCTCCTCTCCAATTTTGCACTGGTGTAGTTAATGTAAGGAACCATTTGTCTCCTCTGGGCATGGCAGGGAGTGCTCTGTGTCTCTTGGGAACCACATCAAACACTCAGGCTCATGCCAAGCTGTGCCTCAGTATCCTCTAAGACCATTCCTGGCCCTGTTCTTGCAGCTCTGCACTTCTGATGGGCTCACTAAACAATGCTGAGGACTGAGAGCATGAATCCATTTTGTGTTCACTATCAAATGCTTAATGTATGTTTTCCTGTAGGGCATAAATTTAAATTAAATTTTTCTTTTTAGTTGGTCTTATACTTCGAAATTATTTCACATTAAAAAAAAATGCAGATACCTGCACAATTGTGTTGGTGGGGTTTGTCTTTTTTTGGTTTTAAGATTGTGTCTCTAGCAGCAAGTCTGTCACTTAGTTTGCTGATGTTTGTTTATAAACTAAACTCTGCCTGTATCTGAATGTAACACAGTAAATGTCTGCTTGGTTTCACCACCAGATATGACCCATTGTTCAGATATCCATACAGTAATTTCCCATGAGCTCTGAGGAAATCATTCCATCTCCCCGTGGACACCCAGCACCATTTTCTATTGTATTTGAATTTTCTTTGCTGTGATATTGCATTTCTCCCCCTCCCCAGACACATATAGTCATTCTAGTTTCTGGTAATAAGTTTTTGATCAGGTTTTCTTTGTACTCTTCAGCTTTTGAAAGCTCACCATTGGGGTAAATTTCCCTTTCATCTTCATGTAGCCTTCTCCTCCCCTTTTTCTCTGGAAACAACTGAAATCAGTTAAGGAAGAAAGTTGCAGCACAAACACAATTTGCTTGTTTAGTTTGAAATTGTAAATCTCCTCTTATAAAAATTCTCCCTCCAGTGAAGGGAAAAAACCAAACAAACAAAACCCCAACAGTTATTTTTATCTTTTGACATTAAAATCTGAAATTTCTACTTCTGAAGAATAAGACAACTCTCTCATTCACCAGCTGTATGTTTTTTTACAAATGTCAGGCTTAGTATTAAATGAATGAATGCATGCAAATATAACTGCAGAGCTAAATATGTGCCATAAAGGCATCTGAAATGATGGAATTAGGGGTGACACCCTTTGGGTGGAGAAAATTGTGCAAGATTCATTTCTGCCCTACCTAGACCTGGTGTTTTGAATACTACCTGCAAAATACAACAGCTGAAGAGTTTGTTAATCAAATCCTGCTCTCTGCCAAAGTACTAAAGGTGTTACTGTGGCTCAAATGTTTATAGCTCTGTGAGATGTGAAGTGGGCAAAAAAATAGCTTTCAGAGAATGGCAGTGATTTTGGTTTAAGTAGGAAACTTCGACTTGATTTTCTGCTATGAAATGAATAGAAAATGGCCTTAAATACAACTTCTGAAATCACTGACCAAACAGCCAGCAGTGTGTGCTATCTTTTAGTTCCACACCCTTTGTGACAAGCACCTGTCTGGGGTGGTGGGGCAGTCATGGAGGGGATGCACTGGTTGCATTGGGCTGGAATCTATTTCCATTGCCCCCTGTCTTTTAATTCATCCCATTGCTCCTGTCACTGTGTTCAGGTGAAGGGAGGACAGGGAATCATAGAATCCTGGAATGGTTTGTGTTGGAAGGCACCTGAAAGACCATCCAGTCCATTTCCTCTGCCATGAGGAGAGACAGGTTGCTCCAAGCCCTCAGACCCTCCCAGGGAGAGGAAATTCTCCATAACACACATCCTTCTGCCTCTTGGGTTTGTCTCAGGGTAGGCAGGGTGTGATTCCAGGGTCTCTCACAGCCACTGGTGCTCCTCAACTTCCTCACCTCCTCCTGCAGCTCTGGGGCCAAGGGGAGGATTTCCTCCACAGGGAGAGCTGTGCCCACTGCTGCTGGACTGGGGCTGCAGCTGGCCCTGGCTGGGCACCGTGTTCCCCCAAGCTGTGCCCAGACAGCTCTGACAGCAGTGCTGGGCACAGCGCTCACAGAGTGCCTGGATTCACACAGGGTGGGCACCAAAGCTCCCAGTGGAGCTGGCAGGACCCTTCTGTGCCATCTTTCCTGGTGACAGCTTTCCTGGTCTCCACCTGCTTCTTTCCAAGGGCTTCTTTTGTAGGTGTGGGGAGGTTTGGCTGCCACTGCTCCTGGTCCCACCCAGGTCCTGCCAGCATCTGTCACACGAGCTGCAGGTGTCTGCTGCCTCTCCCAGAGGTTCTCCCAGTTTGGGAAAGCCCCCTGCACACCCCACCAGAGCACTCTGCTGGGAATTATGCCAGCACCAGGGCTGATCTCAGCATGCCAGTATAAAATGGATCGGGAAGCCATAAACATTTACCCTTGGTCTGTGTCCCCTCTTCCCTGCCATGGAGTGATCTGCAGGCTGGGAGAATCCCTGTGAAACTGTTACGGTGACACAGCTCTGTATTTGCTCTCTTTTCCTGCCATGCCCTTTATTTTGCCAGGGCTATGAACAGCATCCAAAAATCCTGTGAGCTGGACCTGTTGTATTAAGGACTGCTCTCTCTGTGTCCAGAAAGGGTAAAGGCTGCAGCACGAAAGGGAAAGGCTTTTGGCTCAGCTCAGCAGATGAGCTCTGCTGGCACCGGTGCAGCCCCGTCAAATGCCACCAGATAAAACCTTGATCCAGAGTCAGGTGTAAAGCCAGATGTTTCAGGCAGGAATGTCAGCTGCCTTTTGTTTTCTGAAATGAGGACTTGAGTAATCTCAAAGCTGCAATCTCACAAGAGTGACATGAGTGGATTTAGTGAGATTTTAGAAAGCAGTGAGCATGTAAGAAAAAAAAAAAATCATAATTTCTTATGCTGAGCTTGTTGTCTGTAAAACTTCCCTGTTCTTATCTGCTTTGTAACACAAATCACAGTCTAAAATAGAAAGTATGTTTTACCTCTCCATCTGTGTGAATGTACAGCTAATACTTTAAAAAACCCTAATTACCTACATTTGGGGTAAATAATTTCTTAAAAGAAAAGAACCCCTCCTGAATTTCCAGACCAAATGGGATCAGATCCTGTAAAATTCTAAGGTGAGCCAGATCCCAGCTGATGTAAACTGATATAGGCTCAATGAAAGCAAAAGAGTAGTTCAGACCACAGCCAACTAAAAATGCAACATGTTCAACAGGAAAGCTTCAGAAATAAACTGTTTATTCCTTTTACTGTACAATTGTGGCAGGATATTTTCAGGCAGCAAAAATAAGCAGCTCCCAAAATTGTTAAAAATATAGAAAAGATTTGGGCACTGCTAAAAGATGTTATTTTTTTTACTGAATGTGGGTTATTACTTGCATAATTGGCACAAAATAGAAAGCAGTTCACAAAAATGGTATTGTTTGTACTTCTGTAATTAAGATTGTATCAGTATTTCAAGGGCATAATAGCCAGCTAGAAAAACACATGCAATTACAGCATTAATTCCTCAGGATGTAAATCTTTAGCCAATTTTTGTGGGGAAAGCACTGCTTTGGTTAGTGACCAGGTAGAGGAGTCCAAAGAAAATCATTCTGGGTTCCAGCATGGCATCAGGTGTTCTCCATTCCTCACATAATTAAAGCCTAATGTGGAAGAGATGCCTTAACGCACTCAACAAGCAGAAATGCAAATATTAGACTGACTTAGTATGTTCCACTTTTGCAATTTATTAATTGCTGTAAATATGCAAAGGTATGCAATTAAAAGAGCAAATGAGTATTTCTAATTAGGATGGAATGGTAGCACATTTCATCGAACTAGGACACAGTGTGCTACTTAGCTGTGTATATGTTTTTGCCAATTAGTCAACACGGAATTCTCGTCTGAACAATTGAGCCTCACGTAATTGGCAAACGAGCACTGGAGCACCAAAGTCCAAAAACAACATTTATATTATCCTGTAACACAACGGGGTGCTTTTGGTCTTCTTTGCATCTGGGGAAAGGGATATAATTCATTGACAAAAGCCTGTGGGGACGTGGCTTTTCCTGGGGCTGCTCTGCTCACAGTGCCTGGCACTGGGGCTCTGAGATCCCCAGCAGGCCAGGGCAGAGCTGCTGCCTGCCCCTTGCATTTGTTCCCTTTGATGTGTCATTCAGCAAGTGGCAAATGTCCCCAGCATGTGTCCCTGTGACACTGAAGGTTGGACCCTGGCTTTCCTGGCAGTCCCAGCTACGGCCAGGATATCCTCAGTGGCTGAACACGCTGCAGACATGTCACCAGCACTTTCCTAGAAAGCATTCTGAAACTGCCCTGAACTGGAATTACAATGGAAATTTAACTCCAGGCTAAGTTAGTTTTGCTGTGACCTCCTCCATAGGAGCTGTGTTTTTGTGGATGAACCTGTGGGAGATGTGCCAGGGCTGTGTGGCCACTTGGACCCCAGTGAATGACCTGCTGGCAGGCTGGGATAGCTGAGCACTGTGCTGGGGCACAGCCCTCACACTGATACCAAATCCATCTCTCGTGTCATGGGTGAGCAAATGGATTTTCTGTGCAGCCAGGAATATCCCAGTGAGTACTCCCCATTTTGGATGAGGGGGCACTTGGAGCAGGTGGAATTCCCCATAATTGTTATACAAAGCTCAATCCCATGAGAAGATCTGGGTTTGCTGATTTAGCCAATGTGGTAATTTTAAGACTAGATGTCTTCTTTTCTTTTTATCTCAGGTGTGAGGAATAGGATAAGAGAGGGAAGAGATTCTGTTCTTGGCTAATGTCTACATTTCCTGTATGGAAAAGGATGCTACCAGTACAAATTGGAGCCATCAATGCATCAGTCATGATATCATTTTGTGGGGTTTGTAGGAAGAGTTTAGTAGGAAGAGTCTGCTTGTCATGAGGAGCTAAAAATCTGAAACAGCTTTGGAAAGGCAATGGAGCACAAGAAGGATGAGGAGAGGAGTGGTGGAGTGCACAGCAAAGAACCCCAGCCCAAGGACTCACAGGAACTGCTTGGAACAAAAGAGTGCCTCGGGTTCTGTAGTGCTCTGATGGGTTTGGGGCTAGTCTTTTCACTTTTGGATAAAGTTTCCTTGAATTTAGAATCTGTGTTGTGGAAACACTGAGTTTAGGGGCTTCATTTGGGGAAAGGAAAAGCCATTTTTCCTTCATATAATAATTCAAATAAACTTAGACTTAGGCCTTACTTAAAGAACTGACTGACAGGTTTTGTGACAGATGAAATAGAACATTCTGGGGTTGCAGAATAAAATAATATAATTCAGACTGTAGCAGGCAGTCTCCTGCCCTGAGCCATGACCCCTCAACAGATATTCTTCCCATAACCTCCTGAAATATTCCCAGAGCCTCTTTCATGGTGAAAGGTATCTTGCTTAGTGCTTCTCCTATGCTCAAAAGGCACAGGCCTGTAGCTATAAATAATTACTGACTACTCACACTGCCTTGCACAAAGTTCGGGTTTGAACTTTCATTCAGATACCTCTGTGCCTGTTCCTGCTTGCTGTACCTGGGAAAAGTTGTATTTTTTACATCCAGCCCATTTGCTCCAAGTTTAAGTCATTCTGTCATCTGGTTGAGATGCTCAGATAGGGGATTAAGTTTCAGGCTTTTCTGGTGATTTGGGATTTTCTTCCCATCTTGCTTCTTTTTCTGAGGATAGTTACTAAAACCTTGATTTTTTTCCTGAAAGGAAGGAAGCAGTCACCTACCTCCAGGTCATCAGGGTGTGACTGTTTAACAGCCTTGTGCTCCAGGGTGAAACACAAAGGACTGAGGTCTGCTTACAACTGCCTTTCCCAGCTTTCCTCAGGAATTAGGATGTCCCTTGCACCCAGATGAGGCAGGGGTGGAGAACACCCATAGGTCTCTTCATAGGGAAATGCTCCAAGTCCCAGCAGCTGCCCCAGAGCAGGACATTCCCTGTCACACACCTTTGCTGGCAGTCAGAGCTGTGGTGGCCCAGCTGAGGGATCCTCTCTGCTGGGCTCACTGGAGGAAGGGTCCCTCCAGCTGGGCTCCATCTCACTGATGGCAGAAAAACCCCAACTTTTACACATGTAAAAGCTTCATACAAGCCCATGGGGCTGCAGCTGTGTTTCCTTCTCAAATAACAATTACAAATAACAGCAAATGGCTTTTGCATGGTGGCTGAGTGTGACATGTAGAGCTGTGTGCTCACAGATTGTGCTTTGGTGGAACAAACCATCTTCCAGCTTTCAACAACCCTCAAGGAGTTTTGCATCAGGTTCTTGCTGCTTTTCTGCCAAAAGTGCTTTACATCACTCAAGCTCACCTGATGCTGAGCTTCATCTTTTGAGTGAGGGTAACTTTCCTGATGTATGGAAGGTGTTTAGTCCTTTCATTTGACCTTAGCTTTAGCTTGCTCATATTTGTCACCGGAGAGAAAGGTGATTAGGAAGATCTATGGCCTTTGGTACTGATTGCAGACAGCAGATATGCAGCACTGTCAGAGTGGGCAATTGCTGACAGAACTGCTTCAAGTTCAGCACACTTTGGAGCTCAGGCTCACGTCTCTGTCAGCTCTATTTGAATATCTCCTAGCACAATTTCAATATTTACTTCCTGCAGAATAGAGAACATCTGGGATTTATGTGGCTGCTCACAGGAGTAAAGGAAAAAAAAGAGAGAAGTGTTTCTGGGGCTTTGCCTATAAAAGCTTCAACT
Organism: Parus major; assembly: GCF_001522545.3. NCBI lineage: Eukaryota > Metazoa > Chordata > Aves > Passeriformes > Paridae > Parus > Parus major. The sequence continues at coordinate 15,347,156 of NC_031781.1, forward strand.
TTGTGTGCAAAGCTAAATGGTGTTTGGCAGTGCTGTAGTAGAAATTAGAGAGAAAATGGTATAAAGACTCCTGTTAATACTAAAAAAAACTTGCATTCTGCAGAATTTGGCATAGCAACAACCTGCATTCCCAGAACTCTCCCTATGTATTTGAAAATAATGAAGTGAGAACAAATTGGGTTTGTGGAGTACATTATATGTGCCAACAGGCTTGTTTGTGTGTGTCTGAGATAAATGTGCATGTGCCTGTGTGTATGGGGGTAATTGTTATCTCTGAGTGCTGTGAGATCCCCTTCCTCCCCAAATCCACCTCACCACTGGATGCTGTGAATAACAAAATCCTGGGTACTGCCATTTCTACCTCTAGACTCAGTTTCCATGTAAAGAGGTTAATGCTAGCTGAGACTGAAATGCTCTTCTCTTCCCGCTATTTTTGAGGCATTTGGGAATATTTTTATATCCTTTTTGCTTTTAATTGCCACTGTCCCTGCTTCATCCTCTCCCTTGTTGCCACTTAGTCCTTGCTGAACTGAGGAAATGGCTTTTACATGGTGTTCTGTAACTATTGAGATCTTTGATTATAAAAGGTGCCTGCTGTTTCTGCTGCCTTCTGTAATTTGCTCAGGGAGGGAATGGTGAAGGCTGCCTTGAGGGGGTGGCCAGGGCCTTAGGAAAGCCACCAGCATGAAAACACTGCTCTCCTTTGCACCAGATGAGGCTCTGTGTCTCTTCTGGCCCCTCAAAGGGGGCTATTTTTGTCAACAAAATAGGGCTTCCCTATGGTGTCAGGGCTTTGTTATCCCAGAGGAAGTTAGCTGAATTTCAGGATAGAGCAGTATCTTCCCATACCTTTGATGCTGTGATAATTTATGCTCTATTGACAGCTGCATCTGAGCTGACACTTCACACTCAGTACAGTAAGAGCCTAATGTGCTGCACTAATGCCACAGCACTTCCACTCCCCCACTTCCATTCTTCTTTCCTTGAATCCTGAATCCTTAGCTGGCTCAGGAGAAGTTATTAGCATTGGGCTGTGCCTGAGCCAGATAATCTGTGTGAGGTAAAGTTGTTCAAAATTCTTGCAAAAAGTCACAGCACACTGCTGCTAACTCGGTACTGCTGCTATTGGGAATTTACAAATTCTCCTACCAATCCCAGCTCCTGTGTGCATACTTCTGGGTACTCCATGTCAGTTTTCCCTGCTTATTTTCCTTTGTAATCCTACAAATTTTTCTAAGTAAATGTTTTATGGAACTACATAGTAATATTTACATCCAGAATTCCTGTGTGTCCTACTGACACGTGTCAAGGCCAGGGCACTGCAGGTAGGCAGTAAGTCAAACTAACCCTTTAAACATTGACAATATGGTGTATGCTCTGTATATTAATTGCTAAGCCATAAAGCAAACCCTGGACTTCATGAAATATTTGGATTTACTTTGCATGTCTGGAAAGTCAGTCATGTATGAAAGAGCTGGGTGTACTGCACATGCACAGAGCATCTGTGTTGTACATCCACATTAGGAGTGATGCCTCCCAGGGGCATCTGTGCGTATGCAAGAAGTGCACAGGCTGATGGTTGTGGAGCAGGATGCTTGGTCTTCCAGGAAATCTTGCTTGGAGCATATTTCATGTGGTTCCACAGCAGTGGGGATCCCCCACGCTGGCCCAATATTAGAGAGAGGCCATTCCTGAAGGAAAATCAGCCCTATTTGAGAGTGGACTGGTCAGCGGGAGGTGATAAAGTGTTCATTGTTGGGGGGAAAGAAAAAACTCTGGCATTTCTGTAATTGCCTTGCCGCTGTGTCTCATATTGCAGCAGAGTCATTCTGCATGTGTGGGTCTGTAATAGAGAGCGATGGTGTCATTAATCTCAAAGGAACATCAGAAGTCTGAACTGTTTCTGAGCACTGGTATAAATCAGTTAAGTGTTGTCCCTTCCACACAGTCATCTGCTCTGCTTTCCTAATAACTCTGATACATCCTTTCTATTTTTTTTTTCCTTTTTGACACATTTCTCCTTAAGCATAGTGGTAAGATGTACCTCCCGACATGAATCACAGTTTGTGCAGACTTCCATTCTTGATTTTAACATCAATTTTACCTTAGGATAGTTACAGGTTGTCACTGTGCCTACTCAAGGTATATTATTTCCATATCATTTTTGTGTGAATGTGGTGGTATTTATTCACACACAAATAAAGCCAATAAAGCACATAGCCAGTGCATATTTTATTACTAATGTAGCATTTACAGCACTTTATTGTTAACATTAAAAAATGGTACACATATAAAAAGCAAATGTTACAGCATAAATCACCCTAAATGTTCAGCCAGCATGACCATCACGTATAATATTTCAATTTATCAATCAATATGCCAACATGCCTTGATGCTTCAGATGTAAATTATCACCTAAGGTGTCTTTAACTCCTCCAAATGTCATCTGCTGAACCGAGCTCATGCAAGTTCACCTTTCAGCTTTTTCCCTGACATGCTCACTGCCCATCAAATAAGTGAAGGAGGCCAGAGGTTAATGAATCTTAATTTGACTTCATTATGGGGCAGTAGAGCACCTCAGGGGCCTGACTGTGTCATGGTTCTGAGGAGCAATGTCCTGAAGGGAGATGTGATGGAGCAGAAGCCAGGCTCTATCACGCTCTCTAACACTTCATGACAGCTTATGGTTCCCTGCCTTGTCCCCACCCAGGTGTAAAGCTTGGTGCAAACCAAAACAGCAACATTTCAGTTTTGAGACCTATTTAAAATACATTTGTAAGCATGAAGACTTCTGAATGACTGAATTATGCTGTAAGGCAAGCCCAGTGCTTTATAACTTCTATCATTACTAAGATCTGGTGTTCTTTATTGCCTGTGATCCAGAAGAGAAATTGTATTCCCTCACTGCAAGTAGGGCAAGGCAAACCAAAAAAAAAAAAAAAATCCTCTACTCACGAATTTTATGGTGTTAATTTGCCACATATTAATTTTCACGTATCATTTGAGAGCAAACAAAGAATTAAAGTTGTTCATTCAGTAATAAAACTGTTTTATTCAGAGTTGTAATTAGGCTATATTATTTTCAGTTTCCCTTTGGAGGATTGGAGGCCGTGAACAGAAAATGATTGTGCTGCTATTTCTTATGTCAAAAAGTCTGCTTATGCACTGGCTTTTAGCAAAAAATGCCTGCAAGATCCTGGAGAAGTTAGAAGGGCATTGCAAAATGTATTTTTTGGTATATTGAAACTACTGGCATTTATATTTCTGTTAGCCAAAGTTTCACATTCTGCATCAGCTGCATTTTGCCACTTTTAGGAGCTGTCCTTTATATAATCACTTTGTCCTCTTATTTAAAGCAGGAGCCAAGTAAAATATCTGCTAGCTAGAAATCATATTCCCTGAATTAAAGGTGTAGTAAAGAGCTTTCAAGAAGCTCTTCACAGAGCTATGTAACTAATTGATAGGTCTGTTTGGGGTTTTGTTGGGTTTTTGGCTTTTGGTGGGTTTTAGGATGGATTTTTTTTGCCTTCTTTTTTAAATTTTAATCCTGCTAGAAGAAAGTATTTTTTATCAGCAGAAAAAAAATTAAGTGTCAATTTAGGTTACCGGTTTGAACAAAAAAATGATGGCTCATATTTCTAAGGATTTTAAGTTCCTTTCTATATTCAATTTTGAATGTTAATAGTCTAGCTTTTTTACCATGACTAAACCAGATTTTAATATTAGAAAAAAAAAAAAAAAATCAAAATGTTTCACTTTGAAAATATTGAATGAGCACTTCAAATTTTGAAAAATAAACAGCTTTTTTGAAAAAATAGACACCAAATTTTGAAAAATAAACACCTTTGAGCCCAAAAGTCTTCATGAATGTCACCCCAGACAGACAATATTGTATATGTAAACGACTCACTTTTTAATTATTCATTTCTCAGGTCATTAGTTTTTCATGATTTTTTTTTCTTTTCCCCTTCAAAGATTTTGTAGCTTTTTTAGGGGAAAACTCAACCATATTCTCCCCTAACATTCTCTGCTTGGGCTAAATCTTGCTTAGCAGTATGAGTTAACATTTGCAAAACCAATAAAAATTCAACCTAGGAGATGACAAACAGTAGGGCCACTCTAACCCTCACTGCAGAGATAACAGTACTTTTGCTGAACAAATGTGCTGTTTCTTCCTGGCATTGCAAATGGCAAATAATTTTAAATTGTTTCATAAATAAAGGATTTTCAGCCAGCAAAAGGCCACCTTCATTTCCGAGCTGCAACTGGTAATTTTCTTGTGGACTTGCAGTTGTTAGGGAAGGAAACAGAGTTATATGCTGCTGTCTGCACCATCAGGTATCCTGCTTTGAATCCAATAACTGAGCTCAACAGCCTCAAAAGGGTATTAAACATCAATATCCTTTCCTCAGTGAGAACTAATCAGTTCTATCTCTCTACCTTTTGGGATAAAAAGAACTGTCTGGCTGCTGCAGGATTTATAATATTTATAGGTGCATTTTCTATTCTGGTTCCGCCCGCCTTTGTTTCCACCTCTCTCGTTTGCTGTATTTACACGGGATTGTGTGAGCTGATTGTCACACCCCAAACTGCATCAAGGGCCAGACCTGGAGATGCACCTGCCATGGGAAGGCTCCAGTGGTCCAACTCACTACCAGAGTCGTGCATCTATCTTTATTCCTTATTTTCTCTTTATAAGGACAGGTCCCAGAGCTAAATGGGCACTGTGAGGATTCTTTGTCACAGCAGTGGCCAAGGAGTCCTCCCCTCTCTGGAAGTGCTCATTCCTTTGGGCCCCTGAGGAGCCCACAAGAAACCTGCAGAGGGATGATTTACCCTGGCAAAGAGAGGCAGAACAGGGGGGAATGGCTTCAAACTACCAGAGGGCAGGGCTGGATGGGATATTGAGAAGAAATTGTTCCCTGGGAGGGTGATGAGGCCCTGGTACAGGTGCCAAGAGAAGCTGTGGCTGCCCCTGGATCCCTGGAAGTGCCCAAGGCCAGGTTGGATGGGGCTTGGGACAGCCTGGGACAGTGGAAGGTGTCCCTGCCCATGGCAGGGGATGGAACAGGATGGGCATTCATGTCCCTTCCAACTCAAACCACCCTGTGGTTCTGTGTTTGATAACACAGTGGGACCCTGCTCCTCGTCAGGCTGCCACAGCACTTTTATAATAACTTGTCTATTTTCCACTGCATCACTTGATAACCTCATTCAGATAAATGATTACCTGAAGAAGATGAAAACAAAACCAAAAACCCTCAGGCATATGTGGTGTATGAAAGCAAATCTCAGCTCCTATTAATTTTTAGGCCGTTAAAAGGCACTTTCCTAGAGAACAACACATTCCTATTGTCCCTAAAATGTGAAATATAATACAAACAGCCAGTGGCAGCGAGGGGTTTATTTGCTGTATGTTCAGGCAGGGTTCATCAGGTGGAGTTCTATCACATTCTGATGGATTTATGACAGTTCAATCAGAAGGACAACACTCGTGTGCATGTGCTCAGCACCCGCAGGGACGGTGCAGATTTCAGGGAATGCAATGAGCATTCCAGCAACAATCACAATTCAGGACAGCAGTGTCTTCTTGCTGGATATCAGTGGCAACATCTAATTATGAAGAAAATGTCAATGCTTCCTCTTTATTACTAACATTGTGGCTGCATTAAATCTAACTTTATTTGACAGGGCCTACTCAAAATTATTTCCTACAGAAATGTGCTATCAGACAGCAAGAGTATATCTTTGTCAAAACAGCAAGTAGTAGCTGCTGTTGAGCAATTTTGCAAACATGGTACCTTCAGGCACATATACTGTATATCATTCTGCATTTCCTGATATGACAATTAGCCTTCAGTGTCAAGATAAAAAAGATTATGGATGCAAATATGGCTATTTCTTTTCTTTTCTTTTGGTTGATTGTATCTGATTACAGCCAGATACTACTTCTCAGCGTGATGAGTTTAAATATATTTTACTCTTTTCTTAAGGAAAAAAATGGAAATTGACAGCAGAGTACTTAACTGCTGAGATTCATATGCTCACTTTATGTATATATGAAATGTAATTCAAGTGGCTGCAAACATTGACTAATCCAAGAATTCAAGCTTATTTGAGTTTTCTGTAGAGAAGCTTAGATTAGATCAAGTTGATGAGTTCTTTTGAGTTGCATATTACAATGTCATAAAAGACTAACAGAATTCATACAAAACACGAGCTGGGCTCATGCTCTCAGCACCACCAAAGAATAGAATCAGGATTTGCATCTTCTCCTCACAGACAGCAAACCTCCTCTTTGATTATTGGAGGAGTTTTGGCAGATTGTCTCACTCAGCAGCAAAATAACATGAAAAAGTCTTATTATAGAGTCAGTCCTTGTATGTGGATTTTATTATTGTAATTTTCTAAATGTGAGCTATTCTTCAGCTTTGCAGCCTGGAGGTGGCTTAAAAACCTGTCTGGGAAATTGAGTAACAAATTTGTCACAACAGTGTTCTGAAAAAGAAATCCTGGAATTATAAAAACATAGAGTTATAATTAATCACTCCAGACTCATCTCTCGAGCAGTTTGACCCTGTGGAGCTCTGCCAAAAGACCAGCACAGCCTGAGTTTGCCCTGGTGCTCCAGTGAAACCCAGTGGGTTTTGTTCCTGAATGTGCCAAAGAAGAACTGAGCTCTGGCTGTCTCTGCCTCCTGCTCTTGACTGTGGAGACAGCAGAAATCCTTGTGCAAAATGAGCAGTCTTGAGCACAGTCTTGATAATTAGAGACCTTTTCCTCTGAATCTGCACCAAAAAAAGTTACATTATTTTTTCCAGCTTATTACCTGAAAAACAGACATGACAATGGAGGAGAATGTGTGATAAAGAGACAGAGCTAAATAAAGAGAACAATAAATATTGCTGAGATTAGGCTGTTGGGCAAAGAGCTGAATGCAGTTGAAAATCCAGCAAATCAGTTCAGGAAGATGAAGTTCATTGAGAGCAGGCGTCAGGAAACTGTGTTTCAACCACAAGAAAAACTGAAAAGAAAACAGAGACAGCCACAGCAGGTGTACTTTATACTTCCAGCTCTTATAAAGCCTGCCAGAGAGCAGTATTGACATGTGGCAGCAGAGCATTTGAGTAGAAAAGGAGCATAAAGTTGCCTTGGCATTCACATCCAATTTAAGAGAAAAGCACTGCTTGGATACCTAGAAAATATATATGCTCCAAATATTTCATATGGAGCTTGTGTGCTAATCAAGAGGATATTCAGGGAAGAAACCAGTAAACAGCAGGCTTGAGCAAATGCTTTCCCAGCTCCCAAGCAGGAATTATTTTTAATCATAAGACATAAAGCAACCATTGGAGTAACCCCTGATCAGTGTCTTGCTGTCATGTGAGTTGTTTCACTGATTTCAGTGGAGCTATTTAAGATAAACATGTGCTTAAGTGCTTGGCAGGGTTGAACCATAAAGAGGATACCCTATTTTAGCAAAGATACTGACAAAAACTGCCCTCATTTACACCTTAACTCCCATTTCATCGTTCTGTCCCTTAAGAAAACATTAATTCACTCAGAATAAGAAAGGAATCATAGACCCAAACTGCACCAAAACAGAGTAAGAGTCTTTCCCCTGCGGAGATTTCAGCAACATGCAATGACCTCCAACAACTTTAATTAAAGGGAAAATGCATACAGGAGGGAACAGTACAAAGCTATAGCTGATAATTTAGTTCAGCATCAAAAGTCAGCAAAGCAGTGTGCTTCATGAAAAGCAACTGTCAGTCCTTGGCTGACAACTACAAAACATGCTGTGATGCACTGAAATATTAGGGGGAAAAAAGGAAACTTTTCCTGACTTCTTCAAACTGGGCAGAGGGTTCATATTCCTTTTAACTACCTGAGGGAATTAATTAATGAGGAAAAAAGCCCACCATAAACCCAAAGTCCACTGGGTTGTTAATTGCAGGTATCTGCTTTGCAGCTCACCTACTGCTTTGGCTGTTTTTATCCAGGACTGCCATCGTTAGCTGCTGCTGACCTCACCCTGGGAAACCACTGCACACACTGGCATGGAACTCGAGGTGCTGCAACCTCGTGTGCTGTTCACCTGAGCTGCCTTTCTAGTGATTAATCCAGGGCAAGTGATTAACAGAGAGCAGCCACCTTTGCTTCACATTAGCTGCAAGCCAACAGAATTTCCACTTCCACTAGTGGGAGGTGGTTGGGCACTGCCCCAAGGCTGCCAGAGCTCCAGGAGCATTTGGACAACACTCCTGGGCACAGGGTGGGATTGTTGGCATGGCCAGGGGTCAGGCTCAGTGATTCTTATGGGCTCAGGAGAGCCCAGATCAGGAGGTTCCATGATTCTAGGAACGGACTCAGGGGTGGCTGACTTCTCTGACACAGGGTCTCTGCCCCTCGAGCTGCTTCCTTCCCAGAGAGATGGAAAGGCTCAAGCTGAGTGAGGGACATGGTGGGAGTTTATCTTGACCACTCCTTATCAGATCTTGTCAGGTGCCAGTCACAAAAAGCCATGGCAGCAGCGTGTCTGTCTTGCCTTCAGCTGTAAAAGTCTGGTTTTCACCTTGGGCAAGCATGTCACTCAAGAGAGGGGTGCACCATGCAAATGCAGGTGGCTTTGTAGATTTTTCTCTGATTTTCAGGAAAAATAGATGGATTTTTAATCACAAAAGGTACTCTGTATTTACATATTGCTTTCCTGGAAACTTCTGTGATATTTTGTGATGATCTGGACATAGGAATCTGCCTGGGATACATAAAAGTTACACAAATTTAAAGAGGTAAGGGACCTGTCACTGCTCTGCTCCTATGCAGAGACTCCTGCAGAAGGATGGGGAGGTGTTTGCTTGAGTAGAAGAGAATGGGCAGTGTTAAATTAGGGAATTAAACTGCAAGCAGCCAAGTTGGCCAAACTATCTGTCCTTAGTGCCTGAAGGTTCTTGTTGAATTCAAGGCATGTTTTCTTGCTGGCAGGTCTCAGTGGAGATACCCTTTCCAGGCATTAATGTAACTGATAGCATCTCTTGAGTGGTGTCAGCTGGAGTGATATTTCTCTTTCCTTCACCTAATAGAGACTGAAAGGGCTCTGAAGTTCTGGATTTAGTTGTGTGAAAGTATGGGGTGTTTAGGAAGGAAAAGGAAGATAAGATGCAGGAATCAAACCCAGGACAAAATCAGCACAGTGTAATTTAAAGATCAGTCACACAGAGTTGGAGCCTGCTCTTAGCAGACCTGTCTAGTCTAGGCTAAAGCAGGAATGAGTCTGAAGGAATACTGTAAAATAACCCCAGGGCTGAAGCTGGGACCTTTACCTGTGCTGTGACACTGCTTAACTACAGATATACAAAACTAAAATGCTCTAGTGTAACCTGCACTTGATAGTTTTTCCTCCAACAATATTTGAAGTATGTAATTTTGAAAATATTGGCTTGATTGCAGAGAAGTAGATAGAGACCTGTTGAGAATTAGAGCAGGTAACCACACTGACAAGACTTGCTGTACTCTTTTATTTACAATTAATGGTGAATTTGTTTCATTTGAAGGTCTCACTCCCATACATAGTATGACTGAAATACTTGGCTGAAACTGAACCACCAATAAGGTCATTGAATTATTTATTTCACCTTTTAATCTACATATTTTTAATCCATTACTGTTTACAAATTAAAACATCAAATGAATATTTTTATTTCTTCTGAATAAACCTCTAAACTCTGGCTTAATTTCAAGTTTTGGTTCTAGTCCCAAGCAGTTTAGTTGAAGCTTCATGAGTGTAAGGATTCAAACTGATTGCAACCTCACTTCCCTGGTAGTCACAGTAATCTCAGAGAAAGTCTTCTGGCTGTTAATGTGACATCTGTAGTAGTACAACTGCATTTCTTGTTGAAGTGTGTTTCATCTAAACTGTATCATTTAGCAAATAAAAACCATTTAGTGAGATACAGTAGACGGATGCTGAAATTGGCCTATTAAAGATGCTTTAACAAATGGTGTAATGAAATTCTCTGCAGCTGAGACACCACACTTAATATGACTCAGAATAGATAAAGTAAATAGTGACTAAGAGTAACAGCACTTTATGGAACATAATTATCATTTAAGTGAGGTGCTTTGCAGATGTGAGGAATTTCTGCAATACACTTTCTGCTAGCATTAAAGGTAGTTTTCTCTCAGTAGTGACTCAATGTGGAGCAATTTGTTTCATAACTGGAGAGTTCAAAACGTAGTTTGGAGGTTTGCTAAAATGTCTGAGACTCTTCATTTTGTGATGCTTTGAAATAGGCTGTGTATTTATGAATGGTTTTCCCCTGAGCCTTTATTAGCCAACAATCACAAGTCCCCACATCTTCCAATCCAAACTCCTGTGAGTAGTAGATTTTCTTGTTGCCTTATGCAATATTTTCATATGCTGTGAGATGCTTTACAGACAGTGACTTTAGTAAAATTCTGGCCAAATATTGCACCATATGATTTAACATTTCAAGTGCAGGGTGGAGCTACCCTTTCTTTTGATTAACTGTAACAGCAGGATGAGTGTGCTGTGTCTGCCTGGGTTACAGACACGTCTGTGCCATAAAGATGTACCTGTTCCCACTGTGATATAAACATGAGCTCCATAGCCTTGTAGCCTCACCTTGCTAGTAGCTCTTTCAGAAATGTGGAGACTGTTTGCAATCCCATATGAACCAGGTTTTGCTTTCCAGAATAAAATTGTCTCTAATTTTGGTCTGATACGTGTTCAGATCAGTGACTCTGGAGTTATCCTCATGTATCAGTGACTCCTTCTGTTTGTCTGTGGATAACAGGCAACGAAAGGTTAAAAGAAAGGCTGGTTCATATAGGATCCAAAGCCTAACCTAGTCCAAAGTCAAATGAAGTGAGAGATGCCTCCTGAGCTGCTCTTCACAGCCCTTGAAGTCACTGTTTTCTCCTGGGCAGGAGAAATACTCCCAGCAGGGCTCTGGCAGGACAAACCTCCCCAGGTGAGGTGGAAGAGGCTGGAACACATAAATGATTCTGCCTTCTTAGGATGTGTTCTGAGATCCATGAGTCCTGAACCATTTTTAAGTGGGTGACTTATCTGATTAATTAGTTTGCTGTGATACATGCTATCCATGAGCAGTTAAAAAGCCTTTCCACTTCATCACAAAGCATTTTATTTTGCTAGATATCATTTTTATTTAATACACAATCTATTCAGCAGCCGATTGCTGAATCGACAAGGTTTTTATAAGTGTTGCTGTATGTTCTAGTAGTCACTATTGGAAGGTTTAATGTTCACAGTGCTTCTGAAACAAATGGCTTTTCAGTGTCCATATTATTTTATCATATCAGTAATGAGCTATTACATGAATATGGAGCAAGTTTTATGTGACATAGCAGAGAAACAGTATTAATTTTCCATACCATTACATTCTCATTTTGAATTAGCAAAGGTGTGACTGAGAACCATTTCTAAAACACATTGTGCCATATATTGTTGCATGAGGAATGTCTGATGAAGAGTTGTTACTGTTAAAAAGAGGATAAATAAAACTTTTAGATGAAAATCCCGCCTATGATGCTGCACAGGAGAGGCTGACCATGCTGTTTAGATACTGGTTCACTGGCCCAAGGAGGTCCCTGCACATTTGATTTGATTTCTCTCAGGCTGGACCCCACAGTAAAGTCACTCAGAGGTCTTCCCTTACCCCCTGATTTCTCCCTGCAACTGATTTAGTTTTGTCCTGCTGCCTGCAGCACACCTTGCTTGTGGCTTTCCACCTGGAAAGGGCTTCCATGGCTTGCACAGGAGTGTTCCAGGTTGAGATTAGATTTAGGGCCAGGGAAATTTTTTTTGGAGGGATTAAGTTATTCACACACTGGGGTTGGAGCCATCCCCAAACTCCTCGCCGAGCGTTAAAATCAAATCTGCTGAATAAAGTATTTCAGGCTAAATCCAATTGTGTGCTTGGGCTATCAGCACATGAGGGAAAGAGAAGGAGGAGGGCAGGGGCTGTCCCACTGTGCAGGCTCCCAGGGGAGCATCCTTCAGCCCACAGTCCCCCAGCTCCTGCTGCTGCTCTGCACACACAGGTACCCACAAAGCCCACCTCAGCCTCCCCTCCTGTCCAGTTTGCATTGCCCTGTACCTCCCAGCTTGGTGTTGGCACATCTGATTTCCCTTCCACGCCTCAGTGCTTTGCATTTGTTTTCCATGAGTTCCATTTTCTCTATTTCAGTCTGTTTCTCCAATTTATCGAGATCCCTTTCCTAAGTCTGTCCCTGAGAGACCTCCCAGCCTCTTGTCAGCTGCATGTTCAGCAGTGGGATCTCTTCTCTAATTACTCACTGTGTAAAAAGCAGCACCATTACCACTGATAAAGCACAGTAACCATTCCTTTGCAGCCTGCAGAATATAACCAGTGGTGCACTTCTGCCCTGGAAGGCTATAAATGAGCTTAAAAATCTTCAGAAGGTGTAAAATTATTTATTTAAATGTAGCAGCTTTATCAATTCCTGTAGAATCCAATTGATTTCATCCCAGTGAAAACCCAGGTGAGTTAAGAATGCAGCCTCTTTGATAAATCAGTAATTGAATGTAATGAATTCTTAATCGTGGCTCTTGTTCAGCATTTGGTGACACAAGGTGCAGAGACCCCAATTAATTTCTTGCCACCCCCATTTCATTCAATGAGCAGTTTCCACACCAAATTCAGGTCTTTTATAAATCTAGCAGTGGAATAATATTAGATATACTGTTTGTCCTTTTAGTTTTTAGAGTGAACTATGTATTTGCAATCTCTGAGACTTCCTGAAGTTATTTCAGGGTTTTTTGAAACATACATACTTATTTCAGAAAAAACTCTCTTGTATTTCACAAGTGCAAGTTTCACTGCGTGTGTTCTATCATTTTGTGTAAAGATGTGCATTCATCCACCTCCAAATCATGGATTAAAATAATTATCAAAATTATGGACCAGATATTTATGTGACACAAATTATCAGTGGAAAAAAAATCCAGAAAATTATTTCTTGACCAGTGTGTGGGACAGTAAGTGGAAATCATCCACAACACAAAAAAAAAAAAAAATTAATAAATTAGTTTAAACCAATTTAAACCAATAGAAGCCTTGCCCATGTTACAGGAGAAATCAGCCAAATGCATTCTGCTATTTGATTCCATTCCAACATCCCTGTTTGTTTTGCAGTTCCCATTTCCTGTAGCTGCACACATCACTTGTTCTCATGATCTTGATTTACCTTCTTATTGCCCTAATAAGGAGAACTCAATATTTTTCCTGGAAGATGGGATTACAAACAGCACTGCACAAAAGATCTCTCCTCCTCTTACCCCACCTCAGATGTGGGGTGCCCCTCTGGCCAGGTGACCATCCAGAGCTGCTGCTCCTTGCCTTAGGAAGTGGCATTTCTCCTAAGTGCCCTTCATCTCACCATAGGATTTTTAAGCAGAACTAGCTCCTTCCTAAGATTCTCTTTTTTTTTTTTTTTTTTTGCCCCTGAATTATTTTAAAGCAAGATATTCTCTAAAAGGATTTATAACTTACGATTAGAAATCTTCTTTGTTGCTTTTTAGCCCTTTAGGATTTTGTCAGGATTACTAACGGGATTTTTATCACCAGGGAAATATGGCTTCAGACATTATATCTTAAAAAAATAAATCTGAAGCATAGACTGCCAATGAAGCAGCCAACACATTTATATTCACTCCAGAACAGCTTGTCTTGTAAACCAGAGGATTCTTTAGCAAGGTGTTTTAATTTTTTATGTGTCAGAATAAAGCAGATTTCTGGCTGAGGAAAACCATCTGTACAGATGACAGCTTGGCCATCGTGCTTTCCTGCTTTGTAAGATATCTGCCATATAGTTTTAGCCATGTTTTCACTGTGTTTTGCTGCAGTTGCATTCCTCATTCTGGTCCCATACTTAAATATATTCTTAATTCCAGGTCTGCTCAGTTATTCACTCAGGATTACAAGAACGTGCCTCAATAAATCAAGCAGCCCCTCAAGTGTTTTCCTGCATCAGGGCCTCTCTTTTTGTGTATAGAGGATGAGCAAAGAAGGAATTAGGGACATCAGACCTGTGCTAGAGCCAAGAAGCTCTGCAGGTAAAAAGCAATTCTGCCCTGCATTTTTCTCTGGGCACAGAGATTGTAAAGGATTTTTGGGGTGAAAACTCAGGTGGGCAGGAAGACAAGAGGGAACTGAATCTCTGAGTTTATTTAATGGCTTTGCTAAGTGGGTTTGCTTGTCTTAAGGTTGTTGTGGTCCTCCTCCCTAGAGGGAGGGTAACCAGGTTTTACAGATGCAGCTTTCTGTACATCCATGACACCAAGGCAGGCTGTTCACAAGCAGGATTTATGTGGAGACCTGTCCCTGACCTGTCATGTCTTCACTTTCTGCCTTGTGTATCAAAAGCTGGGGAATGGGAGTCAAACCTGGAAGGAAATGGGCTGGAGGAAATTGCAGGAGGAAGTGTTAGCCTTAGAGATTATCTTCAGGTATGAAAGAGCTGAAATCCAAACAAAAGCAGATTTTTGTTTCCAAAAATGCATCCTGATGATCAGATTTCTTTCATTGTTTGTCAAATGAAGGAAGGAAGAAATACATCTTCTTTCTTCTCCCTCTAAAATTGTCCTCACAAGGTGTGAAGAGCCCTGTGTCTTCAGCGACCTCTTTCTGCCCACATTCCACCCAGGGAGCTGAGAAAAGCAAGGCTGGATTACTGTCAAAGCAAAGCAGTTCCAGATTGGAGCAGAAGCCCTTAAAATAGGAGGCAGAAACTCTGAGTTTCTGTGTTTTTCCAAGTCTTTGTTTTGCCCAGGAGGAAGATTCCCATGGTGTACCCCTGGGCTCCAGGTTCACTGAGGCTCTGCATGCTCTTCTTGTAAACTGATCAAAACCATTTTATAAATAATTGTTTTATTTAGGAAAATCCTGTGGGTTTTTTTTTTCTGTTGTTTGTTTGTTTTGTTGTGGTAGGGTTTTTTTCTGATCAATAAAAAGCAGAGTTAATTAGTTAAGATACAGGACACTGCAGGGGTTAGTGGGTCACATAAATCTTTTAGAGCAAATAACTCTGGGCTTTTTATTCTAAAAAGTTTATTTCAAATTGTGTGTCTGGGGAGGTACCATCAAGGCAATTTCAATTTTATATCAACTACAATTATTTAAATTATCTTTAATCTATTACACCTTAGAAAGTCTAGAAGGCATACACAGGAATGAAACCCTGTGCATACAACCTTTCAAGCCACTTACAGGATTACCCTTGGGAAAAGCTCAGTGTTTTGGAAGGAATGGATTTTCTAAAAACTTCTAGATTACTTAAGAACAAATTTGGATTAATTAACAAGTGCAAAATACAGAGGTTACTGGGAATGGCAGAAAATCCAAGCAGTAATCAGCATGATCCACCCAGATCCAAGTGCCAGGGGCTTTGTCAAGCTGTGACCATATGATGTCCATGAGCTGCATGCTCATTTTCTGTTTATAGCAGCATTTAGGTTGTTCTCCAGCTCTTCTTCTTTTTCCTGAAGAGTATGAAGAAGTTCTGCAAAAAAACCCCCAAAAAACCCAAAAAAATTCTCACAATAAAACACTATTAATTTTTAAAGGTATGAGTACAATCCTCACAGCTGGTGGCTCTCTGCTATTTACAGCCCAAGTGATCTGTCTGTTTCTGTGTTTATGGCAGTGATAAATGTCTGGGGGCTGTGGGGGCAGCTCGCCTCAGCAGGCACCTCCATCCCTGCTCCCCTCCTCACCCAGCCCTCGTCACCTCTGTCCCTCCACAAACTGCTTTTCTGCTTCTGCACCACTAAATTATACAAGTCAGGAATCATGCAACAGGATTAAATGCCTGTGATCTTTGAAAAGAAATCCGTGTCAGGTAACTCTCATTTCCATCCTTGGCTTTGACCCTTCAGGCTTTAATCAGTTTTCATTTTCAAGCTCATCTTTGAACCCACAAAGGCTCTCTTGTCAAAGGTGAGATATTATGTCTAATCACTCCATTTCAAGAGCTGGGCTTTAAAATTAAAATACCAGATATTCAAGTTCATGATAAGGACAGGAAAAGTCATCCTTAAGACAAAAGTTAGCAGGACTTCTTTCTACCTCTTCTGTGCCATCCCTGAGCCCATGGCACAGCCCTGGGCAGCCCTAAGGGACAGGCTCAGGGCACCTCCTTTCCTGAGTCAAATTTCACAAATTCCAACCTTGGCAGCTCACCTCCTGAAAGGGGTTTGTTTTAACAGGGGAGCAAACAGTTTAATTGCTCAGATTCCAGGCCCTGACCTCAACTAACCTTAATTAATTAATTAGATATCAGCACAAGTCATCAAGCCTGTAGGTGAGGAGAGGAAAAAGCTGCTATTTTGGAGCATGGCCTGGGACCTTCATATTTGCCTTTGCCAGAGGAAGGGAGTGGGAAAAGTGCTTTGCCTTGCTGTTCAGACAAGACCTGGTGCAGCTGAGGTGAGGGAGATGTGAGCAGAACCAGGTGTTGGGGCTGGAGAAGAGAAAGCTTCAGGGAGAGTTTAGAGACCCCTTTGGTGCCTAAAGAGGGTGCAGGAGAGCTGGAGAGAGACTGGGACAAGGGTCTGGAGTGACAGGACAACAGGGAGTGGCTTCAAACTGCCAGAGGACAGGGTTAGATGGGACTTTGGGACGGAATTCTCCTCTGTGAGGGTGGTGAGGTCCTGGCACAGGGTGCCCAGAGAAGCTGTGGCTGTGCAATCCCTGGAATGTCCAAGGCCAGGTTAGACAGGGCTTGGAGAAACCTGGGATAGTGGAATGTGTCCCTGCCCATGACAGGGGGGTGGAATGAGATGGGCTTTAAGGTCACTTCCAACCCAAACCATTCCATGAATCCATGATAACTTTGGACTCTCCTACAGCACCCATCCTGCAGGAGTTCATGTGGCTGCTCTCACCTTGGGGTGCTTGATGTCAATGCCTGATCTGCTGAACAGCTGAAATGACTTTTTAGAAACTAAAACCACATCAGAAGGGCTGCAGCTGGAATGAGTGTGGGGGACAGTCTCATGCAGGGCTTGGTGTCAGGTTATCCAACAGAGTGAGGGTCATTTCAGGCAGAATTAACCCCAGGTAAGGGATTTTAAGCCCCTCTAGGTGGTCTGGACATTGAGGGAAAGGTCCATTCAGAGGGCAATTCAGGAGAGGGTCTCAACTGGACAGAAACCCCTTTTCTTGGTTACAGCCTCTCCCAGAGTTACCCTCCTGGAGCAGCTGCCTCTGCACATGGTGAGGTGGATGCCCAGGGGGAGATGGAGCAGTTGCAGCAGTTCCTGTCATACAGCTTGGGGTGGCTGTAACTCAGCAGGACAGAAGCTTGTTTGTCTGCAGGCTCAGGTTTGGGATATAACAGCTTCCTTTGGGAAGGAAAACACAGCTCCCCTGAATAATTTATGTTTTTTCCTTAATTATTCAATAATAAGAGCCCATTCTTTGGTATTGAGATCCCAGATAAAATGCCAACAGTATGTTATGACTCTAAATCTTATTTTCAGGAGTAGTTTAAGGCCAAATTTTCAAGGTTATAAAAGCAACTTAAGATAGAGATAGCAATTTTCAAGACTAAGTAATTAATTAAGCCAGGCATCCAATTCCCAGGGAGCTCAACCTCTGTAGGCATTTAAATGTGTCTTTTGGCACCTAATGACCTTGGCATCTTTCAAGAACAGAGATCAGAGCGAGTAGAGATGACTTCCTATGCCTGAACTGCAGTGGAAATTTTTATTAAATAGAAAATGCAAAAATATCTTTCAGCATGTTTATTTTGTTAGCTGCTCTCTCATGATACAGAACAAAAGATGAGACTTGTAAAAAGCAGAAGCAGCCACCAATCTTGTTTTTGAGGCTGTACAAATAAGTAACACCGTGTTTTTCTTCTGGTTCATTTAAAATTTTGTGTCTGAGCCTATGGTACCAACTTTATGTGGCATCATTAGAATGCATACACCAGAAATAACTTTACACTATCCATTTCTTAGAAGTCTGAAATGTGACTAACAAATGCTAAATCTATTTAGCGTGGTCCGCCCAGCTGTACACCACTACTGCTTGCCTTGGCAGATCCCCAGCATGGCTGGGAGTCCTCTCTCTACTTTCTGTCCTCAAAATGTTTTCTGGATCAGAGCTTTTGACAAGTAAAGGGTGTGGGAGTGTCACGTTCAACAGCTCTGAATCATTAGGAAGAGGCTGAACTGGAGTAAATCAGAATTCCTGCTCTGACCAAGCTCCTGTTATCTTTGCTTTGGTTAGCTGAGATCCCAATTCATTTAATATTTAATTTAGATTGATATTTTAAAGTGTTAATTGAGGAGTTTTTTTACATAAACAATCCATTTTAATGAAATATTGCTTCGGTTTCAGATTCATCTATATATGGGCATATTTTATTTATTTTGTAATCAAATTCATAACTGAAACTATAACGACTTAATAAAATTTTAATAAATAATAGAAGGTAGTGGAAGAACAGGACAGGAGCTTCCATAACCCTGGCATGAAATTTTTCTAGCTGCCACTGAGCATGTGCCAGCCATACCCCACTCCAACTTCTGTTCTAAACTTCTATCTGATCACTTGCAAATAAAATTAAGAGCACTAACTATTTACAGAAATTATATGGTAAATAATTGTGCACAAAAATGATACTTGTTTAAATGATAACCTGCTTGTGGATGATTCACAAAGAGGGAAAATAGGATGTTTTATTTATGGCAGATTATTCACTACTATGAAGTGATTTGAAGTGTTGATTCTTGCCATATATAGAGCTGTGTCGAAATTTATTAAATACTTCAAGAGTCACGAGAATATTGCATAGCACAGTTAGTGTTTGTTTGTAAGACCCTGGAAATGGCTGCTCAGCATGAAGGTTTTGCTCAAGAAAATCACCCAACACTCCAGACTGGTATTATATTTTCTTTACCTAAATCTCAGATCACAACAGCACTGCCTTGCTAACCTTAACTTGCATGTGGAGACCAGGGGAAAGTGAATGAAATTACAAAAATGATTTTTTATCAGGCTCTTGCTTCAGAAGATCATTTCAAAAATCATCAGCTTTTGCAATAGGTTGTTATGGTGCCCAGACAAACAGCAGCAATTCCTGGTACCTGAACTGCCTTGTGTCTTACTTGACAGCTGTCAATCAATCACTGTTGAAACTTATTTCTTTGTTATGTGTTTTATGGAAAAAAACAGGAGAGTATTCCCACAACCTGAGCAGACTTCATTAGAATAATGACAATAACCCAGCACTGCTGGAGAGAAAAAAAGCAGCAGGGAAGTTTGACTTGCCTTCCAACCCAGTGTCTGCATGGAATGGGAGTTTCCCAACCAAGGAATTAAATCTAATTTCCTGAATCTCTAGGCTGATAGTGGAAATAGGAGAAGGACTAGAGAAGGGATTATTTCAAGTGAGGGCCTATTGCTATTGAGACTGAGCAGGACACTTGGGAGATGCTTGCCTGGCTTCTTAGTTTGAGCACTTCACCTTATTACTGTCTGATTTAGTCTTGATGAACATGGTTATGGCTTTTGTCTGTTTTATTTTGCTGAGGACACTTGTCTTGACACAGGTGAGATATATATATATATATATATATATATATATATATGTATATATACACATTAACAGATTTATCAGGATGCCCAGAAGCAGTGCTACAGCATCTCTGGTGTACATGGCTTTTGTCACCATGGCTTTTGTCACCAGCTAAGTCAGCAGCACTTCTAAGTTGTTCCTTTTCACCTGTAGTAAAAACAGGGGTGATGCCAGAGCCCTCTCCAGGTCAGTAACTAGGGATTCTTCAGAAATATCACCCTGCACGGGCTGGTGTGTGGTAAAGCTGAAATTTCTTAAGGGTTTAAATTCATTGGCCAACCTGTTTGTGACTTTCCATATTGCGGTGAATACAAAGCTATGCTGTTTTTCCCCAGATAAAGACTGAAAACCTAGTCCCTATGCTTTGAAATTATTACTTTTTACAAGACTTCAAGGGAAAAGCTTGTGATAGGAGGCCCAGCTTTGAAAATATAGCAGAATTCTTTTTCTGAGGTAGCTAGGGAACAGGCTTGAAAATCAAGCTTATCCACATATGTGCATATAGATGTGCACACTTGAAATGAGTGTATGTGTATTCTAAAGCTTTTTTAGTATATATTTATGTAATCACAGATCGATATTTGTGTTTATACATTATATATTTAATTGTATTTTAAAAAATTCAATTCGTGCTAAACCATAATTCTTAAATGAAGAACCAAAGTTTTTCCTCTTTGCACAAGACATAACCTATAGAGTGTGCCAAGAAAAATACCACAGTTTGTGTGCCAAGGCACTGGAGTTTTGGTGGTTTAAAGAAGTTAAATATAACTCATTTTGTAAGATGTTGTTTAATGAAAATTCTTGCTTTCTTTCACACTGGTGCTGTTTATTTTTGTCAAACCCTGGCTGGTTTGTTAAATATCACTAAATGATATTTACAAGTTTGCAATGCTCCCACGGACCAGGTGCAAAGACTTTATGTATCTATCTAGCTGCATTTTACATATTTATATATTCTTTATTATATATAAGCAAAAGGAGAAATTAATGACAAATTCCCACCTACCCATCATGAGGCATGTCACTGCACATTGAATGTCATCTCATTTTATCTCTGCTCAGTTTGTTGCTCAGGGAAATGGATCAGACAATACAGCCCAAAAACAGAATATCCAGTAACTGTCTATGACAGTTTCCAGCAGATTAAGATTTGCAAACCTTCTCGTGGGCTCATCTCTTGATTTTTCCAGAAACTTCTTTCCAGTTCCCAACCCAACACTGCTGCTGAGGTTTGAGTTTCATCCCTTTTGCATTCTCAGCCCTCAGGAGGAACCTGTGCATGTATCTCAAATAAGTCTCCACTTTCAAATACCAGCCATAAATATCTTCCCCTTGCCCATAACTCTTCATTTCTCACCCCTCTGCAGCCACATTTTCAGTGTTAATTTTGCAGTTGGAGTCTTTACCTGTGGACTGTGCTTTGGGAGGCAAGTTGGAATCTCAGACATGGGGTACAAAGGGGGGACCACAGACACTGAGGAGAGTCATGAGATCATTTGGGTTGGAAAAGAGCTCAAAGGCTGTTAATTCCAGCCATCAGCACATCACCACCACCTTGTTCACCATTGAACCATGTCCTCAAGTGCCACATCCACACATTTTTTAACACTCCCAAGGACGGTGACTCCACTTCCCTGGACTGTCCATTCCAGTGCTGGAACATCTCATTGTTCAGTGATCTACAATGCTTTATCTTGCTGAGGATCCTGTTAACTCCAGCCACTGTCTGGTGGGGAGCTCAGCACTGTGGGTCCTGTCAGCATCACTGTGTCACACATGGCTTTTCAGTTATTTGGGTGTTTCCTTTAGGTACATTGAAAGAAAACTGCATTTTCAGCCAATTCCCTTGGTTGTCCTGAATTACAGATAGCAAGTAGTTTCCACATAATTTCTCTCAAATTGCCAAGCAAAAGTGATGATGTCAGTTTAATTGATTACAGGATGGAATCAGTCAAACACTAGTCTCTAAATATATTCAGATGCCAAATAGAGTGAACAGCCACTTATGGCTGAGCATCTCAGCCTTTCCTTCTAGGGGTGTCAGTGTCTGGACTGCCCAGGACCTTCATGCACATGTACAACTCCTGCATTATTTCTGAGCAAGGTTACAACATATTATGGGATTTATTTATATATATATATCACCTAAGAGTCCCTCAGAGCACATCAGTAACCAGACCACAAGGTCAAATTTTTCTGCTTAATTCTAAGCTGTTTTGGATGATCCAAAGAGCAATATATTGCATTCACCACGTCACAGAGAAAGCCTTAATTCTGGCATTCAGGTTAATTGCTGCATCAAACAGGCTAAATTTATGACAGCATGTCTAATTCAAGCCACACTCTTGAGTCCAGTCCACCTGAGAACAAAGACTATTTGATTGATAGGAAAAATGTGTGATCTATCTGTCTCTAGGGTGCCATCTTTTCCCATTGTCCCTTTGAGCTCTCAGTTCTGACACCACTGAAAACAAAGGGTCAGGTTACTGCTCAAAATGGAATGATTTTATGCCACTTACTAATGCAATTTCCTTGTAGGTGAGCCAAAAGAGGATGGGAGAGCTTGACATGCTTTTATGCCCCTTGAAATGTGGGATTGAAGACCATATTAGCACAAACATATTTGCTCCATCTCTTTTTTCAAATGTATAGCTAATGTGTTCTAAAATTAGTCTGAATCAGGTTTCTCATAGAGTAAGAATGTGCTTGTTTGAAAAATTTTACCTTGATTTCTGACACGCAGTACCTGAGCTGTATTTTAAATTTAGTTATGAAAAGAGACAGCCTATTGATAGACAAATGATACCCCTGGTGCCTTATCTTCCTGTTATTTTGACATTCTCTTTGTAATTGATGATTGTGAAACTTGAAAATTAGCAAGATGGAATTATCTGATACAAAGAGAATGCAGCGAATTTTGCAACACTAAAGCGGAACAGAAATATGTCCACAACCATTTTCCTATAATCATTTCAGGTGGGTGTTTGTGTTTCAGAAACTGCAATTTATTCTTCATAGCTCCTTTCATCCAGAAGAAATGGACTACAAGGTGTTTTATAGACTATGGTAATTTAACTTACAGCAGTAATATAAGCACAACATGGCAAACAGACCTTCTAAACTGGCAGAGCAATTAATTCATGCTGAACATTAAGCACCTCAGTAGCCCCAAGATGAAATCCACTCAGAGACTGCTGACAGGCCATTTTAATGTTAATCACATGCTCACAACCTTTGCTGTATGAAGGACTTCACTTACCAACACTGGAACAGTAAGCAGCTGAAGAAAGGGAAAATAGGGAAGACAATAAGTCACTCCCAAGTAAAAAGTTTTAAACTTCAAAGGTTACTGAAATGGCCACACTTAGTGATGCCTACTGATACTGTGCCAAGATGTTGCTATTTCCATTTGGATTTGTCACTGATCAGAACCTTGCTCACTCTTCTCTTCATGGTAAATATTTATTCTTGTGGCATCAGTGTGTTGAACCTAATATTTGAGGTTCATCCAGAACAGTCCCGATTGTTTCCCCACAAATAAAAATTTTAAAGACAGTGCAAAAAGTTAGATCCAGCCTTCTCCGTGGAGTTGGGGTAGTCAGCAGTCAAAGACAATGGAGGAAATTCCCTAAAAGTATATTTCTGTTTAACATAGGTGTGTGGGAATATGTGTCCTTCAGTAAGTGACATTGCTTATTGCTGGTGTTGGAGCTGTGGGTTTGAGTTCAGGGCTTTGGTGAGAAAAGGGAAGGAAATGTGATGGGTTGGGACAAGATTTGATCCTCTTAAAATCACACAGTGGAAAGATTTCAGGCATTGTGGGAGATTTGTGCATAAGCAGTTGCTTCTGAGAGATTTCT
Organism: Parus major; assembly: GCF_001522545.3. Taxonomy (NCBI): domain Eukaryota; kingdom Metazoa; phylum Chordata; class Aves; order Passeriformes; family Paridae; genus Parus; species Parus major. Next base: position 15,370,672 of record NC_031781.1, read on the forward strand.
GAATCCTTTAGAGGTTTCAGTGATAGAAAGTGTTTGGGATCTGTTTTGTATCCTCTTGTCTGTCTAATGGGCGTTTTGTGGATTTTTCCTGTATGAGCTTTGGATGACAGATTGTCTTCAATTTCAGTGAGACATATTCGGTCCTCTTGACAGTTCCTTGGTGTTTGTTTGGGTTTTTATATAAATATATACATTTTTTAAGCCATGTAGATTAACCAGTTGGGAAAAAACCCCAACATTTCTCTCATCATAATGAATATAAGTGCACTCTGAAAGAGGTATCACACAAAATGAAGGATGGAGAGATGTGTGCTGACTCTATGCTGACAGCAGTGAAAGTTTGGCAGAATACATTGAAACTTCTGTCATTAGAACTACTTTATTGCAGCTGGGAATAATAAGAACTGTGAGAACTGATCATTAGAGACAATAAAAACAATGTTTGTTTTTTTTCTCCACATAGGTAAATCACATTTTGAGAGGTAATTGATAAGCTAATGCTACAGACCCAGCTGTAAATAAACCATCCATCCCAAAAATTATATATATACTTTCTTCAGTCACAATTCTAAGCCTCCATCAAAGATCTAATTTCCTCCCTTTAGCAGGGGAAAATACAAGCCTTTATCAAACAGTAATCCTTTTAACAGAAATGCCAATTAAAGCTACCCTGTTCTTTATGCTAGATGGGTTCTTACCATCTGTCTTGCAACTCTGTACTGTAAATAAGAAGGAAAATAAAAGGATTCTCAGTTTATTATAGCTTTAACTGTAGAAAACAAAATTCAAGCATTCCCCTGATGTCAACAAATATCTTTCTTGGCATCCAGTGGAAACAGGATTGTACTTCTGCACTTCTGCTTGAATTAATGAGTTTGGGCTTGGTGTTCAGGGCGCAGGGCTGAGAGCTGGAGTCCTGGAACCTGCAAGTCAGGGCTGGCAAGATTTTGCTGTGGGCAAACAGACCTTTGAAATACCTTTGGCAAATGACACAACAGCCCCTGACAGGAGTGGCAGCAGCTAGAAAAATATGTAATAAAAATTGTGGAGGTGGGGGCAGCAAATTGAGAGTTGGAACATTATGTTCCCTTCCAACCCAAAGCATTTTTTGGTTCTATGAAATGTCCCTTTACATTGGTGATTAAAGAGTCCTTAGAACAAATCAGTAATTTCTCATCAGCTGCATTAAGACCATGACTTCTTATTTGGAAATGGGATGTCTTTTTACACTACCAAAGCTAGGAGAAATCTTCTGCACTTTCCTAAGAAATTGCATCAGAACAAGGTCCTGAATCATATTTTAATGTAAAATCTCTGGCACGCTCTCCTTTCTCTATCATGCCTACATAACTGCCTATCCTATGGCTCTAACCCAGGAGATGTGACAGTAAAGTTCATCCACACTGATGCCAGTTAAAAGAAATGAGAATCACTACTTCTCAAAGCTACAGCCTATTTTCAAAAAAGTACCATGAGAATAATGAAAAGATGCTCAAGTCCTCTTTTCCTTAATGTGTGAGCCTATTTTAAGTATCCCATGACCCCTTTTCTTTGATTTTTTAGCAAGTGATTCACAAGTTTATTTCCATGTCCTGTGGGACTGATATTCTCACAAGCTTTTTCTGTTCTGGCAAAGGCCTGATCAGTTGGCCAAGAGGAAATTGCACAGAAAAGCTTCAAGCCTCCAGATTTACATAAACTGATTAAAAATGGCATTAAATGTTATTAAAAGTGGTGTATAGAGATGTGATTTCCTCCTCTCCACGCTGGTTCTGTTTCCTAGGGCTTCCCCTGCTGTCTGGCAGCAGCACACGGGGCTGCTCCGTGGTGTGTGTGGGACTGAGTGTGCTGGAAAGGGTTTGGTGGGTGGCCCTTGCTTAGGCTGTGACATTAATATTGGGTTGGTAGATGTCTCCTGTGATGAATTCAGCAGGTTATTTTGGCAATTTTTTGAAACTTTTTATGGATTTGCAAACATAGGGGCTGGGAGTTCAGGGAGTGATTGTGTGACAGGTAGAAAACCAAACATTTGCTCATTTCAAATAAGACAAAATACCTTATTTACTCAAAATACCTCCTTAAAACCCTCTTCTAGTTCCAGGAGCATAGAAGACATTTGTTTTATCAGGCAGAATGACAAAAAACAAAGTTTGGGGTTTTTTTTTTCCCAGCTGAATGTCATAAGGCAGACCCTAATGCATTTATTCAGGGTTGAATTAATAATGTTTTATCAGTGTTATAAATCTTTACAAAATTAGCTTTTGTTGGCCTGACTTTTCTGTTTCTCCTAGCTTTGTCTGTGCTAGTCTCATGGTTTTGCAGATTATTATTTCTACTTCAGACACCCCTTGTGCAGACCTAGCCATATGTTCCCACAAGCTCTTGGTGGGTCAGCACCCTCTCTGAGACTGGAGCAGCAAAACCTCAACTCCCCTTGGCATTCAGGGAGTGCACCAGGAGCCTTCCTGCCAAAGGACTTCCCATCCTTTTAATAACTCCTTTAACTCTCCCATCTCCAGTTTGATGGCTTCTGTTTTACTGCAGAGTGAGCTTTCCTCTTAAAGTTAATGACACCCTTTGGTTTCTAAGTACGCAGTAAATTGGTCCCAAGGTGTCTTTATGGCTTTGACTTGTTGAAACATCCACCCCATTCCTTGCACAGCTTCTCTCATATTGAAGCATCCCTGTCTAGTTTGTGACAGTGATGGGGTTTCTGTGTAATGCTTTTGATTGTGTCATAATTTATTAACAATTTGCACGTCTGCAATGTTGAGATGTGTTTGCTGCTGTGTGGACATACACAGAATTGCAAACACGTACACCTAACTCAGAGAAAAGTTTTATTAAGGGAAAAAATCTTTATATGCATCATGGAAATTACTTTCTCATTGAAAAATTGTAAGAAATAGGAGGAAAAGAGGGTAAGTTATTCAACATAAAATAGGATGTATTGAAGTAAATGAATCCTGTCTATCAGATCATGCTTTCTTTTCCACCACAGCAGGCCCAAATCTTACAATAAGCCTGAGGAATATTATGTGTTTTCCAGACAAAAGCAATCTGAAATATCAGATTCATAATCTGGTAGAATTGTGCTGCCTAGGAAACCTAATGGTATATAAGGATCAGTGTTATGTGATCCAGGCTAGCAATGGATGACAGGATGTTCCTAAGCCAAAAGAATCCATGAATATATGTAACTAAAGAAAACCAAACCTGTGCTATAAAGGAGAATAAAAAGGACTTCAGTTCCCTTTCCAGCAGTGTGGAGGAATGCACTGGTCATCCATGTAAGACATGAGACAAAATATCCCCTGTGAAAAAATATCACAGAATGTTTAAACATGTGTCTTCCTATGGGAAACTTAAACCCATTCAGAAAAACAAAACAAAGAAACAAAACAAAACAACCACACAAAAGCAGATAATGTCTTCCAAATGCTCTAAGTCCTGCACAGGACACCTAGGTTTAAATTTCATAAGAAGTTCATAACAATGCTACAGGTGCCAGTTCAGAGAAATAGAAACAGAAATTGCAGATCCTCTGGCAGAGTACCTGTTCTGGTGAGCTGAACTACTGTCCTGGGCATACCACTTGGCACTTATAAACAATAATAAAAATAGAAATAAAAATAGTAATTAATTGGAATAATGTACTATATAAGAAGGAAAAAAGTGGCTTTCTTGCATAATGAATATAAACAATACCATAGTGAGAGTTTTGTCCATCTTTCTCATTACCACTTTCTGAACACTTTCCTCTGAATGGTCTACTTGGCCTGCCATTCATGTGGCTTTTGAAATAAAACATCCCTCCTCATGCAAGCACTCAGGGTAATTACTGAGGCCACTGCTTAAATAACTCTGCTGGAGTGGCTCCGTCTGTGAACGGCATGAGCCCACGTAAAATTATTCACTACACTTGTAAAGAGAAAAAGAGAGACCCACAGGAACATTGCAGATAACCTCAGGGCTTGGCAGTAGGTCTACGACAATTAAATAAAAGATTTTCTGAAGGTGACCCTGTGGATGCTCATTCCTTACTCCTGTCAACAGTGGACCATGATGACAAGGCGGGCAGAAGGTAGTAATGAGACAGTTTGATTGATCAGGGAATGTCAAATTAATTCAGCTGGAAGCTTGCCAGAGCAAAACACAAATCTGCACCGTGGAATAAATAGAAGAGTGGATTTGATACTTTGGCTAGAACAATGCCCTGAAAGCATCAAAAAGATATCTCAGGCAAGAAAAGTTAAAAAATTAATTCTGTAATGAATTATTTGTCATTCAAAACAAATTCGGTTTTACAACAGAAGATAAAAATGAGAAGGAAATCTTAGCAGGTTTGCCAAAAGGAGAAGCAATATCTTAGAAAAATGTTAGTGGGACAGATGACGAATATTCATTTATCTTTAGGCAATCTGAAAATTCAGCCTTTTAGATTAAAATCAAAGGAACCAGTCTGGAGTATTCAGTAATTTAAAACATAAGGGAAAAGGGCCCTTTTTCACCATGTTTTATATGTACAGGCACGTATCATTTTACAGAGCTTCTTCAGAATCAATCTTGATAAGATTGGTCTATTAAATATATTTATTTGGATTTGATTGCAATCATTTATAAAATGTTTATGTCTTGTGTATACACAGAGGAGAACCCTGGCTTGTTGAGCCAGTGGCAAAGCCTCCCTGACTTCACAAGGTGCTGCTACATGTACAACTGTGCCTCCAGAACTCAGATTTTTATCTGATAATTAAATATTAAATATAGTGGCTATCTTCCAGCTTAATTCAACCCATTTTACTCCTATTAGCACAAAAGAATATTCGCCTCCTTAACAATATTCTTCCATGAGTCTCCATAAAACTTGTGCCTCCAAAGAGCTCATTGCTGCTGTAGGGCAGCTGCCTTTCCAGTGTGGCTGCACATCCAGAAATCCTTCTTGCTCTTGAATGTTACCTGTGTTTGGCATGGAGGAGCTGCTGGGGCTGTGGAGAGATCAGGGCAAGGGCTAGGAAAACCTTCAGCACAGCCCTATCCGTTGTAGCATCCCCCCTGCTTTTCCCCAGAGCTGTTCCCCAGGGATCCCCATGCTTCTGTCAGGTGTTATCTTTACAACCAATTTCCTTAAACCAAAAAGCTAGCCCAGTAAATGTGAAGTCTCCACAGTAGTTATGCCAGCACAGAGTTGTATCAGCTGCTGGCAGCCCATAATTACATAGCTGCACACTGTTAAATGTCCTTTTTTCACAACATAAGAGGCATTGTCCTATTTAAACTGTAAAGGTACTTATAGCAGGTACTTTGTGATGTGAAGCCATCCTTGAGTGGGAACTTGCTGCAGTTTCCCACAGGTTTGATACTTATGCTGCAAGTGCAAGGCAGCACAGAAAGATTTCTAACTGGGCCTCATTACCAGCCCTTCATGCATCTGCTGCTCTGCTGCAGGTAAAAGAATTTTCCTTCCAAGTGTAATGCTGATGTTGAAAGCACAGAGAGAGCTCATATAACTAGGGTTAGTTCAATTGCTCAATGTCTCCTGGGAGTTCTCATACCATCACACTTGTAAATTAATTTCCTTTGGCTATTCTGTGCTCCACTTGTGTTAATTTTCTATGAACATTTCTACAATATGGTTTTATCAATTAAAATATTCATAGGATAACTGTTTCTAGACCAAGACATATTTGCAAGGTCGACTCTGGTACTTGCTCATGTAGTTATTCTGAAATCATGAAGTGCTCTTGCATTGTGTGTAAGAAATCCTTGTTTTTAAAAATGCCCACTGAAAACAGTGTCAGATTAGTGAGAAATGTTGTTCCAATGTTAGAAGAGTCTGGGGGCTCCAAATGTATCTGCTGAACACCAGGAAATGCTGATGGTAAAGCTTTTTGTGTAGTCAGAACTCCATCACCTTCAGTGATATAACATAAATCAGGTTTTATATCTGGAGGAATAGAAGTAAATTCCTCAATCTGAGTTTTCTGTGAGGGGCCAAACCTGGAATTTTGACACTGCAAAGGTGCAAAAACTGGGAGCTCCTTCTGCACGGTGCAGAAGGAGCAAGAGGAGAGTACACAGTGGTGGGACAAGGTCCTGTGGATTTTCCCCACAGGCACCACTCACAAATCCACTGGTGTTATTCTGTCACAACAACAGGACTGCTGTGAGCACATCTGGGCCTTGGGGCACAGGCTGGAGGGTGGATAGGAACAAGACATGGGAATTTAGCCACCAGCTTCAGTGGGAAACAGATTGAGGTGGTGTCTTTTTATGCATTTATCTGCAGTGATTAATTTTTCAAGGAGTCAGGGCAGCCAGCTGCCACTGAGCTATCTGTTCTGGGCTCCAAGTGTTCGATAACTTCCCAGCTGGAGAAGCCTTTGTCCCCACCTCATCTCTTTTTTGGTCGTTCCCATTATTACTTGATAAATATCTCATGACCTGATGCTCTGTTTTACCCAGACCTGCACCTCAGAGACCTCCCTGTAACTTCTGTCGTCCCAAACCCAAGAATGTAATGCATCAATAAAAAAAAATAATGGCTTGATGTGACATGAAGTGAGACCTGCAATACCCTTGGTATCGTGTGTTAGACACATTGCAAACCATCACAGATGCAGGGTTTAATGGCTTGCTACAGTTCCACTGAAAAACTTTACTTTTTTCATCTGAGTAGAAATTTGTCATATATTGTGGAATAATAAGTCAGCCTGATAGACAACAGAGCCTCTTGATGTGATCTGTATAATTACTCAATGCCTATTACATTATTTACTCATTGTTTCTGCAGCTGTGAGAGTATCAGAACACTTGTTTGGGCACTACCTGCCCTTGGTGAAAACTCCTGGGTTTTTGATAGTGGTCAGCACATCCTGTTAGGGCAGTGGGGGTAAGAAACTACCACGCAAAAATTTAGGCAGCCAATTTGAATGCCCTGAGTAGGATCCTGATCTCTGAACCACCTTCCAGAAATGCCAGTTTCCTTCCACCATCAGGGGAAGCTCAGGAGTCATTTGGGTGCCTGAGCAAAGCGCTTAAACAATGCATCCATCCTCTGCAAGGACCAAAATTATCCCAAAAAGTGCACAGCCCATCCTTCCTCCAGGAGCAGACATTTGCACATTGATAAATCTCACTTGACTTAATTTTGGCACCAAAACCCGCTCTTGATTTCAGAGATGCAGATTCCTACATGTGCAGGCAAAAGCACACTACCCCAAACTTCCAAGAATTTCCACAGCAAAATGATCACTGAGAGATTTGGATTTTTAACTCTCAAGGCAGGAAACATACTGCTTTTGAAAGTAGTAATTGTTTTGCTCTGAGTTTGCACCTCTCACAGTTTGTCATCAAATGCAATGGGAAGGATCTCAGCCTACCCACTGCCTAGAAATTCCACCTATTCTTTCTTGGAATAAAAATAAGTTTCTTTCTCTCAACTGTGATACTGCTATTTAACTCTCCAGTTCATTTACAATAATATCCTCCCCTAATATTTATTGTACGTGTTGAAAATTATTACTTGATCTTCATTTCCAGATAATGTCCTTATGCCTATGTGATAATATTTTGATTTTCCAGCTGATGTACATTTCTCAGTAATGCAGCACTCGAATGCATAGCCATGGCTCTGAACTTTGAAGAGGTATCATAGGACTGGAATGAACCTGAAAGTTGCTTTAAAAGCCTCTCTTATCTTAAAACACTTCATGCAAAAAATCAAGTGCAAAGCATTCCATTGATTAAAGATTATTTAGCATGTTTGAATAGCTTTCCAAAGAAGCCACATATCTAAAATTTAGTCACATTTCTGTAAGCCTGTGCTGGTATTTCTGACATGATTTTTATTAATATTAAAGGAAGGGAAATTCTTTTGATTTTTCCCAAGAGAAATATAGGTTTTAATGTGGTGAAAGGACAAGGATTTGCTGAGATTTCTGTTGCTGTGACTCATTTACTTATCCCACTCTTTCAGTAATTAGCTTGGATGATTTCTTTTTCTGCCACTTGGCATTCCCAAAGCATATGAGGGAAATCCTGGTGGTTTCTGTTTGCAGCAGCTGAGATGAGAAAGGTGCTGGGTCACCCCTGGACAGAGACTTTGGCCTCGTTCCCCACTGTGCCATCAGCAGGGTGGGTGCCTGGCCCCTCTCCCCCTGGATAATTAAAGTTTCAGCTCCCAGCAGATGGATCTGAGGTGGAGTGCTCCTGCCAGGGATGTGGCATCCCAGGAGGGTCACCTCTGGGGAGGGAACATTTAAAAAGATATGGGAGAAAAACGCCACTTGGGAGGGTTTTGACACCTTGAGTCTCTAAATTGGCAGCTGGATATGAGGAGAGATTACTGCAGGGAGGTTTTCCCCTTCTTCCAAAAATCCCTTGCTGCATTTTGCAGTACAAAGCAATTTTTAAGTGCAGGGAGGGTGAAGGGAGGGAAGCATTAAAGATAAGGATTATATTGAGGGATGTGGCCAAGTTTGGAGCCACAGCAGCGTGACAAGATTGAGGTAGAAGAGCAGAGACTGATTTTTGATGTGGGATAATTTGACTTAAGACCATGACTGTCACTCCCAGTTTTACATATTGTAATGAGTGCAGGCATGCAGCAAGAAGAGTTTGGGAGCATCTGATACATGAAAGCATGAATATGATATTAGGTGCTTTTAATTGCTGTATTTTTGGTGTCTCAGGCTCTTTTTAAATAATTTCCATTGTTATTATTTTTTAAGAAGCTATGAGGGAGCTCCTTCGCTCTACAGAGCATGTTGGACGTGGAAATGTAGAAAGCAATTGAATTGTTTCTATACTCTATGCTAGTAAACGAGTTATTTTGTACAAGAGCAGCTTTTGCAAAGCTTCTCCCTAATTAAGCTACTTCAAGCACCCTTCTGAGCTCAGTGTACATTGGCCTAGGTTCAAGATCTGCTCAGTGCAGAGGAGAGGCACCAGGGAACCCATTACAGGTCTCAGCCACACAAACCCATCTGCTCCTGCCCTGACTTCAGCTGCAGCATCTGAGGGGGCGGCTCAGTGTTGCCCCCAGTTCCTCTGTGGCCTCACAGACTCCCAGCTGGCTGGGAACTGGGAAAATGGAGATTTCTTCCCTTTACACACATTGTCCTCAGCCAGGACCATATCCCATCCAGATGTGCTCTCTTAGTGGTTGGGATGAGCAGGGAGAAACTGTGGCCCTTTAAAGATAAATCTCTCTTCACCAGTGCATCTGTCTCCTCTCAGCAATATCTGCTAATCCCCAGCAGCCTCATTTATGGGAGTGGGTACTGCTCTCCCCAGACTTCATTACAATTAAGTAGTTACAAATTGTATGAAAATTTAGTCACGATACTGCAAAAGTTTCCTCAGGATATTCTAAAGGAATCTTTTCATATGAAGCAGAGAGGAAAAAAGTGGTAGCTTCATTAAATTCAAATGGAGATCTTTGATGTGCTTGATATTCTTGGAAGATTTCTGTCAAAAGCTGAAGTTCAGCTGTAAATATTTCTGTCAAAAAAATATTTGAGTTGCAGTGTTGGGGAGACAAATACTAATCTTGGGATTTCAGGAAGATGCATTTATTGAATAAATGTTTATAAAAATTAGCCACAGGGCAGTTCTAAATAACTTATTTATAATATTTATAATAATAAATAAAGCAGAAATCTGCAAATACTACACTGGATAAAAAAAAAAATAAAAGAGAGAGAGAAATTGTTGTCCTCACTTAAGTGAAATAAAGTAGGATGCCCCTTTGCAGCTCATTTGCTGACATTTGAAACAAAAATCTTCACCTGTAAAGGATTCTGGCCAAAAGAAGGGCTGCACTTCAGCAGCTCTGGAGGCAGGGCTGGTGATTTGAAATTTTAAAATTATGAGAAGAAAATATTCTTGCTGGAAGAGTCAAGGACAAACCTGGAGTTAAAAGGAATTTAATCAGAAATCCTTTGTAAATTGTAGTCCCAGGCTACTTAAGAAGAAAGTTTCATAGATGTAAGGAAAAATAAGTCCTTGAGCTTGATGTCCACCATTTCTGAGCTAGCTGGTGAGTACTTTTATTGTGACTGTGTTTATGTTGTTCTGACTTGTGAGTACCTCCAAATCTTTGATCTAGTTTAACAAAACAAAATCCCAGCAGAACATTGAGGAGGCCACTGGGGAGCTTTGTCAGCTCTGGTGGCTCTGCTCGAGAGGGTCCCTGCACAAGCTGCACAAAGAGCAGCTTTGGGAACAGAGAAACTTCCAAACAAACATCTCCTTCTGATCTCCAGAAATCTGCTTTTGGATAGGGCTCCCAGGTCTCTTGGAGGAATTCCCCAACACATCAAAGAAGAAACATCCAGGTTTCTGATGGAGTTTATTCTGTCTCTAAATACTGACAGATTATCCTTGCCAGAGACATCTCACATCTGAGCATGGGGAAAAAAAGCACACATCAAAATGGTCTTTTTCTCTTTTTTCCTTTTTAATAATCTTAAATAAAATAAATGAAGGGTACTTATTATAAAATAAATCACTAGGAAGCTTTCAGTGCCACAGTACCCAGTTCTCTACCATCTATATTCACAGAATGATATTCAGCTCTAAAACACAAATGTTAATGAAAGAGAGGATCTTAATAAAACCAGCCTTTTCATATTTAGGTTGTCTTTTGTTTTTTCCTCTTCAAGTTGCAGAGTTATTGCTTTGTAAAAGCCATTAAAAAGCTCCTGTAACTGCACTCTCTGTTGGAGAAGGATGTCATGTCTAAAAATGTTGTCACCTTCAAAATACTGTGAAAGTCAGGGCCAAGTTATTTTAATCAGGCAGTGCTGGAAGTTGTGGGTAGAATCATAATGGGAAAAGCAACATTTACCTTTATATGGCCAATGCAGTAATCCTGGCTTCTCTGGGGAGTCACTCAGAATTATGTGGATGCTGAGATTAGTGTATTACTAAAGCATTTGACAGCAACAACAGCCACTGTGTTGGCTCTCCAATGCATTAATAATACTTAACATTTCCTAGTTGTAAAGCTCCTTTTTTACAGGTTTCTTGTGCCCCCACGGCAGCCAGCTCTAGCTGGCTTGAGACAAGGAGGAATAGGAAAGTTTTCTTAGGAAAGTGATGGATTGAGGTGAGGTTGGGACTCCTGTGGGAAACAAAGGAGGCTGCCAGGTTCATACTTTGGAAAATGCCACTGAACAGCAGTGTGACTTTTTTATGAAAGAAGAGACCTTCTTGTTTGGGAGAGATGTGACACTGTGCAGGAAGAACCTGATGGTGATTCTCAGTTGGAAGGTTAATAAGAGAGTTATTTTGTAGCCAGCATAAAATTCAGCTTGCATTGATGGCTTCTCCATTTGGAAAGCTCTTTTCTTTTTTTTCTTTTTTTTTTTTCCTGCAGGAGAAATCACAAGAGGTGAGAGCTGGAATAAAGGAGATTTCTTACCCACTCTCCTCCAGCTGACCCCAGGCCTCACAATTTACACCTTGTGCTGCTTTCTCTCATTTGCTCCATTTGCTGCCCCCACCAGCTCTGATGCCAATTGTTAAACTGCTTCTCATTGGGACTTTTCACAGGCTTTGCTTCAGAGTTGCATCTCACTCATGGAAGTTCTGTTCCAGATTCCCTTCACATCATTATTTATGCAGAAAATCTTCTTTTCAGCAGAAGGAGGAGGTTCTGTGGCACAGTTTCCCCCAGGAGCAGGACTGCTGGCAGGGTCAGGCCAGCTCAGCAGAAGCAGCAATGCTCACACAGGGTCTGGGTGAGGTTGCAGGGGAGAGCTCTGCTTAGCCTGGGGTTCATGTGAAGTGCCCCATTAATACATTCCCATCCTGAATTAGTATTCAGATTATTAAAAGGATTATTGAGCTCCTCTCTTTCATTAACATTTGTGTTTCAGAGCTGAATATCATTCAAGCCAAACCTTGTTTTTGCCTGCCTGCTCCATACAGAGCCCCAAAGAGCATCCTGTACTCGCCCAGCCTCGTAATTATCCCGGCTACCTTGGCCTCTGCCTCCCAGGCCAGGGCTGCCAATCTCCCTCCTGTTACCAACCAGCTGAACAGGCCTTCATAGTCCTCTTAATAGACTTTTTGGGAGAACTGAAGTTTACCTATTCTGCCTGGCTGATTTGCTAACAAGGCTCAGCTGCCTTCTCTGAGCCTTGACAGCCTGGAGAAGGATTTTCAGGGCTTGGCTGAGTCCACAGGCTTTGGAACAGCTGCCAGTGGTACCTGAGGGCTTCTGTCAGTGGCTTCATCTCTCCTGTGAGAGTCTTCCTGTGCATGTCCAAAATAAGCACTTTCTCATTGAAAAAAAGATGAGTGCATGCTCCTTCACCATCCCTTAAACAACCTCTTCCCCTTTCCTTCACTTCTCACAAACCTGTCCAAGAAGCAGTGTGTGGCAAGGAAAATAATGAACCTGAATGTGGTATTTTACTGCTATTTTCTATCTGTGTATACTATGTCAGATATATTGAAAGGAATGGGATTTATAACAATGTTATGGTTCTGATAGTTGGCCCTGTCTATGGCTAATCTTATTTTTTCTCTGAGCTCCCCTGGCTTTTGTTGCACTCTGATTTGATTGTTTTTTTTGTAATGTAGTGGTATCCATCTCTAGGAGGCAATGTTCTGTCACAATTAGAATTATTAGATGGCACTGTTTATAAAATGAGGCCAAAGTGACTAGGTAGTTATTTCCTTTTCTTTTTTTTTTTTTGTAGTTATAGACTCATTAGAGGAGCCTCATTCACTTGTGGCAGGCAGGCCAGAGCACACCTTATTAGTGTTTAGTAGGAGAAAATCCTGGCATGAGGCACCAAAGGTTAGTTACACATATGTTTTGTGATGGATCTAAAGCTCTATTTTAACACTTGCTGTAAAGTAAAGCTGCTGAACCATGGCTCTGTATTTCAGTATGTTAAAATGCAATGGTAATTACCCTCATTATGAAAACATCTCCTCATATCTCTTAAAATACTTGCTTTAAAATGTATGAAGGGGGAACACACCAGTCATGCAGTCCACAGAATGTGGGGGGTGAAGGGTAGGAGTGCAAAAGTACATTTATGGACAGCAGAGGTGATGAAGAGATGTCTGTCCCTGACTGAATTCCACTGCAAAATGCCATCTCAGAAAAGGTTTAATCCAGCAGAAGGTTCCTTTGTCCTCCCTGGAATCAGCACTTGGAGGAGTCCCAGTGGTCCCAGTTTGGTTATCCAGGCCTGGCAGAGGAGTGACCAATTAAGGGGCTTTTGTGCAGGTGTGTGCTCGCCTGGTGCTCCTCACACACGCTCTCTTTTGGGAGTTTTGAGGTGACAAAGTGAAAGGTGGTTTAGCTGGAAACAGGACTCATTAAAAGTCAGGTTTGTGTTTCCAGCCTGGCCATGCACACAGGGGAAAGACAGTTCTTGTGCCTAGTGTGTAACCCACAGGGTTTGGTTTGAAGAGCTGTAGTTGCCTGGAGACAAAAGAGGGAAGCCTTAATTAGAAATAAAACAAGCAGGTTTTCAGCCACCCTGTACTTGGTGGGATACAGAGGAGGCCTTGTAATAAGAAAACTCTTTGATCTACTGAGTTTCCACAACTGCCACCTCCTAGAAAAGCTGTTCTATTGAGTGAGAGAACAAAAATAGGCTCTATCTCTCCATCCTGGGCAGTGGTGGTGAGTTCTGCAGTGTGCTTCTTAGCAGGGGACAGCAGTTTGATAAGGATCAACATCTGATCCTTACAATGCTGTGGAAAACTTTGCTGACATTTCTATGCCTTGCAGTTTGCTGCTCATTTGGAGCCTCCAGGAGCTGTATGAGCTGAAAACCAGTCAGCTGGGTAATCGTGGTAATTAAAAGAGATGTAAACTTTCAAAGTAGCTGACACTTAGTCATTACACCGAGCTGTCATGCTTGACTGAGCTAACGTTAATTCCGATATCCCATTATATCTTGCTGATATCAGTTTAAAAGATAGCTGCTGTGTTTCTTCAGCAACTTGCAGCTACAGTCATAAAAGTATTGATTGCAGTGGGCTTTGACAGAGGTGAGATGTATTTAAGAGAAATTGTGCCATAGATATACTTTCAGCTCAGTGCTGTATGTGTTCCAGCTCCATCCTCCTGGATTTCACTGGTAAAGTCCTGTGGAATCTGCCCAAAGATTGAGGAAGCACCCTCTCCTGGGCTGTATTTTTAGCATAGATCTCTTTGATTTCTGTACCTGAACTACAAAGGTGTTGGGGAATGAGAGAAAAAGCAGATTTTAGCCAACTTAGCCATTTTCTTTGAGCCTTCCCCACATGCTAAGGTACAGACCTCAGCCGAAGTGAAGTCTTCTAATTGACTTCAGCAGGCTTTGATGGAGGGGCCGAGCACTGAAGTTTTCCATTCCCTGGGAATTATCTACATATTTAAGAGTTATTTTATCTTGTCTTCTTGCTGGCATCCCACTGATTTCCCACTAGTGAATTATTATTTTTAATGCCTTGTTAGACTTCTGTAGATACAGAAATCCCAGGCAGTGGAAGCTGCTGGGAGCCATGGAGGAGCTATGGAGGAGTTCTCAGTTACAGGATATAAACTCTATGGAAGTGGCAAGTGGGGTGCTCAGAGCAGCTTTGGTTCTTACAAGTGGCTGGAAAACATGAAGTTTCCCTGTTCAACCCCTAAAGGATTTTTACCTTTTTTTCCCATAACTATTCCACCCTTCTTTATCTTGAAAAGGAAAATAAATTAGGCAGTAAATTCCATTTCTTCTCTTCTATATGGAGTTTTGAACCAGTCTATGTGCCCACACTAAAGCATGAAAAAAATACTGTCATTTGTCCTGGGATAAGAAAAATGAAGAAAATTTTTCATGTCCTTTAAAAAAAAAAAATCACTAAAAGTCCAGCAGCTTGAAAAACTCAATAAGCCTAATTACTGACATCTCTTTCTTTAAAATCATGTGCTAGCTTACAGCACGGCAGGAAAAAGAAATCAGGAGCAATCCCCCAACCTTGCATGAGAAGTGAAAATAGCAAAATGAAATAGTAAAATATTATTCATAGTTTATTTCTCTAGTTTTGGCCAAAAGAATTGTGTCCCTGTGGGCTTTCATGGAGACAGGCACGCTGGCATTATGGAAAAAAAACCCTATTTTTCAACTCTATCTAAAGCTTCCAAAGCTGTCATCAGATCAATGTATGCCTTAGAGTGGAGCTTGCAAAAATCATTCCTCAGCTAATATTCTCAAGGACAAGATGTAGTTTGATTTGGCTCTTCCAGGAGATATTCCTGATTGCCTTGGAAAGCAGTATTTTAAAATGGGGGTGAGGGAGGGTGCTGCAGAGTTTTATTTTTAAAGCACTTCAAATCACATCAGTCAGCCGTGAGGATGGAGATTCTCCTTTCCTTGGGAAATTCATCTTGGATCTTCTATTTTATGCCGAATTCAGAATTCTTTTAATGAATTTAGGAAAATCAGCCTGCCTTCTGAAATGGTCCAGAAATTGGTTTTGTTTGTGTTAGTGCTTCTGTTTGTTGGTTTCTACACTGCAGTGTAGAGGAATTTTGGACCCTTTTTGTCAACAATTGCATTTGATTCATATGTAATAGACCCTTAATGCTGTGTAAATGGATAAGCCAAAAAATCATATCAAAAAATGCATGGAAACATGCTGGAGACATCAACCCCATAACTCAGAGTTCCTGTACTGAGGCATTATGAATACCCACAATTTACTTTTTTTTTTTTTTTCCCTTTCCCCAGAGCTGATTGACAGAGAAAATGAAAATGGTAAATAAATGTTCATGCTAGTTTATTTAAAGACAAGCACAGGCTTTTTCTGTGCATCCCACAAGTTATTTAACACCATTTGTGCACAAGGCTCCCACACAGTGCTTACACCCCAATGGGCAAATATACACATTACATGGCCACTTCTAAATGCAGGATCCTGAGGCCCAGTGCCTATTTACTCACTCAGCAGTGCCATTATAGCTATGGAAGGAAGGGATCTCACATTTTGAAAATCCAAAGTCTTCTCTCCCACCCTTACTATGGCAGCAGTATATCCCATGCATCACACGTGAATAATTACTGATGGAGGAGCACCTGCTTTTAAACCCCTCAGGAAAATGATTACAGGTATGGTTTTGCTCAGGAGACTCCACAAACATCACTAAAGTAACAGACTTTGCAGAGCAGAGTCTGCTTTCCTTTAACCTGGCTGGAGATGCGGTCAGAAGACAAATTCAGGTGTGCTCATAGTTAATTTCATTCATGAAATAAAGTATGAAAAGGCTCTCAGCTACCCCATGCTCGGCTCAGAAAGGGAAGAGATTTTGTGAATTTAGTTTAAAGTGTTTTACAGAATAACCTTGTGGGTGAAACTAAACCAGGGACAGGTTTTGAACACACCATAAATGGCTGTTAGTGGGAGAATTGTTCTTGGGGCAGGTGTACCCATTTTTATTTCTAGATTTATTACCCTGAGAACTTCTGCTGGTCCCTTCATTTGATTTCTCCTTCTAGCAGCTAATTTTTGGGATTTTTTGGTGTTTGGTTTTGGTTTGTTGTTTGGGCTTTACCCCACATTAAAGGGAGGAAGCCATTTTTCTCCAATTGCTCCTTTTCAAAAGATGAAATGGAAAATGTCTCATAACTGGAGTGTCAGAAAGCTACATCAGTGTGCACAGCTGAACACCAGCACATGGAATCAGGATGAGCAGGTCCTGCATGGCAATCCTGTTATCAGTTGAGATATTGGTGGACAGTTTTATAGGGAATGGGAAAGCCAAATTTTCAGAGCTATCCATGTGAAATGCAAAAATAAAAGAAAGAGTGGGAGGAAATTCCTTTCTCTTCTCTTCATACATGTTGGTATAAAGCCTACACTGACACAAATCAACATTGATTTTTCCATCTCCACTCTGAAGTGGATTTTGTCTGCATTTTGGTAAGATGTGGAAATTCCTAGTTACTCAGAGGTGTAAATTAGCATGGAAAGTGTGTCTGTGAGAAAATGAAGTACATGTTTTTAATGGCTCTGCTTCCTATAGGTACTTGGAATTGTATTTATTTCACTTAGTAAAACTTTGAATTTTGTTCTATTCTGGCAAAGTTGTGTACCAAGAGCATCCAAGGAAATGAGCTGGTTTCACCCTCAATCCTGATTTTGTCAAGTTGTGTGAGGATGTGTTTTCCTGAATCCCTGAAGCTGTTTTTTTTCCCTCTGTCACCAGGCATGTCTCAGGCATGAGCTCACAGTAGTGTCCATCCTACTGTTGTACAGGTTAAAGAAAAAATTAACCTAGCATCCAGCTCAAAGATGTCAAAGATATTGAGAAGAAGAAAATTGGCCACTTGGCAAGGCATGTTTTAACAGTCATCTTTCCAAGTGCATCTTCAATCTATTGGTTTAAAATATATTTGTCCTCCAGATCCCAGTGCTTCATCATTTACAGAAAGGAGAAAAACAGGCTTATAAAACTCAGTAGTTTGAACAACAATGCAGTCAACTCTAAAAAACACAGCCTTTAAGACGTGGGAATCTTTCATGTAGTGTGCCAGGCAGTGATCCTGGGCTGATGGTTGTAATTGTTTATCACTCTTTAGTGTGATCGATGCAGGCGTTAACCACAGCGCTCCCTTTCAATGCCATTGATTGGAACTGCTCCCACTGACAGTCCCTCCGTGTACACCACAGCTCCAGCTACATATTAACATGACTTCTGAATGGCTGGGGAGATTTAGACTCAAAGGATGCTATTCTTCACTGATTTACAGCCCTTGCAGTGCTCCTGAGGCTACGTGGAATGTAAATCAATGGAGAAGCTGGCCTAGGTGATGAACTATTCCATTACAGAGGAACATTTCCATTTTGGTGTATTTACAGTAATGCATTTAGATCCTCAGCTGTTACCTGTAAAGCAAAGTAGGGGTGCAGCATTGGGAATAAAGAATAAAAAACCCCATTTGTTCTTTGAACACACTCACGTGGAGTCATTACTTGGTTTTTTCCTAGTGACTGAGTCAGCACAAAAGCACAAACCTTAGAAGAGCAGTTCTGGCAAACTCCCTGCAGTTTGACACGAGTTCACTGTGTGTACCTTAGGTGGATACACTGCACTTGCTCACTTGTAGGTTATTGTCTCTGGTACATGTGCCTAAACTTGGCAGGTTATTGCCAGGGGTGAGCTGGGAACCCTCCTGCTCAGATTCCTGCCATCCTTCACTGGAAGGTCCTGAGATGGACCAAGGACCAGTTTGCTCTGAGCAATTTCAACCAAAGTGCTTGGCCAAAGGGCTCTCAGCAGATCTATCCAGGGTAGGAGCTTGCAAACAGCTGGTTTGTGGCACTGCTCAGCCCATGACAGAGGCACCAGGGCAGGAGTTTGATGGCTGAGGATGACCAAAGCTGCTTTATCTGCTCTGATCTGCGAGCAGATTCAAGCTTTGTGCACCCCTGGATCACAAAGCAGAGTTATGTTCTGGAAGGTTAAACATTTATTCTGTGATTTTTATTTTTATTTCCTTTGACAATGAGTATAAATGTGACAATAACTTCTATATTAAAAAGACACTGCCATTACACTCTCACTCGAGCCCTCCCCACTAGTGAAGCTGAAGGAATGGATGGTAATGGCTCAGTTGTTTATTGACAGCCATTGGGTTTCTCCTCAGCCAATTCATGATGCTTGTCTGGATTAGTGTTGGAGTCCACCAAATAATCTATTAACACTTCAGGCTATTGACAGACCTCCTTGAAACACTTAAAATGTTTTTGTGGAAGTCAGCTTAGGAAAAAGCTATCAGAATGGAGATAACAAGTGGTTTTCTCCACTTGGTGGTCTAGTCCTACCCAATACATTTGGGGTTTGTTCACTGCACAAATCAAAACAATCAGAATAATGCTGTGATGTCACCAGCTGCATGCATGGTCCTGCCAGGGGCATGGTTTGTACAGCCTGCACTGGTAGGATGCTGTTCATTCTTTCCCACATGCCAACAGTTTTCAACAGGCCTGCAGGTTGTCACCCAAAATGTCACAGTACATCCCCTCCCTGAGCTCTGGAAAGTGCAGGTCTTGCACCACAGGCAGATGTCAGGACTTGTAGGAGGGGGAAAATGGCTGAGAGTTTTCTGCTGTTGTTGTGACCAGTCTTAGAATATTGAGATGTACATTTGCCTGCCCTGTGGGTGCTGATGTAGTCATGATTCCTATTTGTTGTGTGCCTTTTCAAAACTGGTCCATGCCAAAGTCACAGCCATGGTATGCAGTGACCTAGAGCATGAAAAAGGAGCAATCCTACATCAAATGAGTTTTGTTTCTATTTATCTTTTCTTTGTTTTCTCACCTCCTCAATCACTAATCACAGGCACAAAGATGAAATCTGCCCATGTATCTCTAGACTCCCACTGACTTGGAGTGAGATTATACAGTGGGACCTGAAACCAGAGGTTTTTCCTTGGTTTTATTTTTCATTCTGAATAAGAAAGACTAGACAAGGGACTAGTCAGAGCTCAGAATTGGAAATCTGAGTCCCCAAAGAAATTATTTCTGTGCACCTACACCTTGAAAATAGGTTGTTTTCCCACTTCTTTGTGTTGATGTCTCAGACGCTAATTGCCTAATTAACAACCTGACATGATCTCCACTGCTGAATAACTGAGCAAATTAGGATAGTGCTACATGTGTGTTACTTGAAGGGCATGCTTCAGCTGGGATTTCCTTGAGCATCACGTATCTGTGGAAACCTAATGAAACTGCTTTGTATTAAGTGCTTGTGATGATGTTTCTGACCTTTTGTGCTTCCTCTCCATTCTTGGAAAAAGTACCTGCGTTTTGGGCCAACCTGCTATGCATGTAAATCACCATAAGTGGTGAAATGACTTTTCCTTGATTTGACAGAGAGCACTAAGTATTGTGCTTTTGTTTCCTACCTACTGAATACAAGCTGGCTAACTATACATACTGTGAGAGCTATTGTATCACGCTGTTAAAACCTAAGGAGCTTTTTATTGGACTTTCATGCTAAATAACTTCTAAGGTACCACCTGGTGCTTTTATATAAATTATAAATGTTTTAAAGATACTTCAGGAAAAATACTTTAATAGCACAGTTTCCCACTGCAGTGTCTCATGCTATGTAAACTTTTGGTTATGGCTATTTAGCCCTTCCCCCACCAATGACAGTCTGCTACATGGGATTCAATTACAATTATTTATGCAGCTTGAATAAAAGGTTTCTTTAGATATTTGCTCTTGGAGCATTCATTCTTGTTTTGCAAGTTTGGTGAGAAACAAACACCCACAAATATGATCTTTGCTGCAGTACCCCAGATAGCAATTTTGAAACATGGCATCAAGACCATCATAAAATAAAACCACTGTAGCTACAGAGAGGAACACAGAGTTTTCCATGAATTTGATCTCACTCAGCTTTACTGGGAGCTGTGGAACTCTGATCTCTGGTAGTCAGAGCCGCAGGAATATCAGGAGTGAAGCCCTGCAGCAGATTTGGAAGGTCAGTTCTGGGTGATGTGTGCAGGGCAGATCAAGGATGATGCTGTACTGTGTGAGAGGCTATGTGGGGCCAATGCTCAGTGCTGGGGCAAAAGTTCCTTGCCTTTTAAACTTGATTATTTTACCTATGCAGCCATTTGTCCTCTTCTTTTCTGCCCTCATTAATATTGACTTCAGGATTTTCCCTTCTAATCAACATATGATCTTTGATACAAAAGTGCTCACATGTGCTGGGGTTGGATCTAGACACTCAACTGCAGTTAGCAATGGAGCATCAGTTGGGAAGCAGGATACTGGGATCCATCATTTCCAGCATGGTCCACGGCCTCTGGGTGGAACTTGGCTGCTGGTGGAGCCAGATTGTTCCTGCCCTGCTGTTTGGTGGTGAGGTGAGGATTGTTCCTGC